>NW_023606175.1:0-140001 GCF_013339745.2 Dermacentor silvarum
TAGGGCCGTGACCAGGGAGCTGAGATGATTTAACGCGATAGCGTTAGAACGCATGCTCGAAGGAAAACCCGTCTGTGTCAAAATTACAAAGAAATCACCGCTTTCTTTACTCACTTCAGGAAAAACTTCGTTAAATCGGGTTTGCTGGCCATTAGCTTCGTTAATTCGGGTCGATCACAACATCGAACCCTATGGGTACCTGCCGGGGAATGTAAATTTCTTCGTTACATCGGGAACTTCGTAAAATCGGGCTTCGTTGTGTACGTTTACGCAAGTAGGAAGCTCTGGGCTTGTACGACAACCAACGCTGGATGGGTGCCGCTATAGGCTGACACAATCCAGTGACTACTTACTTTGTATATGATTATTGCGTGGGTCCAAAAGAACACGAAAGCCACTTCTATTCCGACAGCAACACGGTGTCAAACGACATTGCTGTGGTCCCGCTCCATGCGCGAATCCACACTAACAGTCTGTTTAAAGCGACGAAGAGTATCCCGGGCCGTTTGACACTTGCTGGAAGTATAGGAGTGTGCGAATAGTACTTTTTGAAACCCGATCGAAGACGAATCGAACAGTGAAAGAAGCGAAGCGAATTGACTTGAATATCGAATATTTTTCGAACAGTTTTGGAATATTAAACAGTCGTTTTCACAATCACGAAAGCATGATGTTCTCGTCCCAGTATTCATAAAGTTAGCGATCGAGTTTTTTGTCATTACATTGCACGCTGTGATGCGCTGTTTACTAAAAGAACAAAGCTGGAGCATCATAAACAAATTAACTGTGCGTTCGCACACACATGGCTTTTCGGAGAATGCGAGTGATCGCATTTAGCCGGTAAAGTCTGTCTCCCTGAGCGACGTAGTCTGCCCCACTACATAAGTTCTCGCGTTCTATACTAATACTATTACGGCGGGGATGACATCTTCCTTACTTATGCTGCAATATGACGTTTCATTGCGCACAGTTGACTTTCTGAAATATACGAAAACTATTCGAAAAATATTAGCGTTAACTAAATAAGACTATCCATTTCGAAAACCGGATTGAATACGACTCTATTCGAGTCTTTATTCGAAAGTTTCAAATATTCACACACCCCTACTGAAGTGTAAAATTCCTGTGCGAAGCATTTTCTCAAGAAGCCGGGACATAATACACAAGTTTAACGACCGCAACTTTCACTTAGGGCGGAATTGTCGGTGTAAGCCCAAACTACCAAAACTACCCGCGCAAAGCGGCGGGAACTCGAGAGCTGTCGCGAAGCACTTGGAACATTGGCGGAGCGGCACCGTTTGACCTCTGCGCCTGCCCGACCTTGGCGCAAGAGCGCTCCAAAGTCAGCACCACCTACAGACGCCAAGGTCTTCCAAAGGTCACAGAGACTGACCTGTTATTCTGAGCGCGTGCCTAGCTCTCTGCGCTGTAAAGCCTGCTGGAGTTTGTAAATGAAACTGGGATCACCACCCTGTGAGCTCCCTTTGCTGAGGACTTCCAGCTGTCCACTTCTGAACACAGTCGACTCTGCTACCCGTCATCCTCTCTCTCTCCCTATATCCACTTTGAATTCCCACTCCCTCTCCCCTGACGACTCTGCGCCATGCTCCCTCAAGGGTTGCAGAATTAGGCGTCATTTCCTCCTATCGGCGCATATATCACTACCTATGCGATATATTGATGCCTTTTGTTCGAGCCAGCCGAAGAGAGGAAGAAGAAGAAGAAGCAGAAGAGCCGGCGCGATTGAAGGTGCAAACAAGATGCTAACTATTCCGTGGATCTCGCTGTTCCACGCAATCTTTAGGATTTTGCTGCCCTCCTTGAACACGGAACACACGCCCCGGCCTACCGTGCTGACGCGCATCAGAGCTGTGCGCCTGTCGGCGCAACGCGCGTTAATGCCATCGGACCCGATCTGCGACATCAGGGGGCGAGAGGACAAGTTCTGCCTGCGCCGAGAACTGGAACGGCAGCCGCAAGGCGTCTGCTCAGCCGTACGGCCAACTGCAGCCAACATGTCATCCTCGACCTCGACCACTGCGAACTCCGACGCGGAGACACCGTCCCGCGGTGAACCAACGTGTTCCAAGGTAAGTGCACTAATGTGCCAACTTTGCGGTGGTTTAAATTTCGGCACAGTGCCCGCAGATTAACGCATAGCACGGGAAAACAAAAAAATACGCAGTAGCAAAGACGGTTATTCTTTTTTTCTTCAATAGCTAACTATATTCCTCACGCAGCGGCCACCGGCTTGTATCTGCTGTCTAGTATCCCAGTTGATAATAGTGAAGCGTCTCAAGGGTCTGTGTCACGCCATCTATAGGATATAGTTATAGCTCTCAACTCCACGGAACATTTGTATATGCGACGCAGTACAGTACGTCTGCTCAGCGAGGAAAGTTGCTGACTTCGCAGGTTCAGGCGTTCAGGCTTTGTAGCTCGACCGCAGCGCCTTAAGTATCAAGCACGTTCTTTGTTACCATGCTTCGATGGGGGCATAGAGACATCGGTATCCCACCACAAGCGCGATATAGGATCCCGACGCAGCACAGTCTCTTACGCATGTGACCCTTTCGTGACGTATACGATGGAACCAGCGCACTATGTCGAACGTTGCAGCACGCGCGTTCGAGCACCCCAAGTCGCAACCTTTCCCTTGCCCCGCCCTCCCTATTGACTTCTCGCTTGTATCTGCATGCTTCATCTATCACTCCTTCGCCGATATTCAACCGCGATGGTGCAAGTGCCTTGACCGGTCCTGTACCTGTAGGAACACTCGTCGTCAACCGTCTTCCGCTTAGACTGAAGGCGCGTGGAACACATTAGGAAGTTTACGATTTTGGGCGCCAAAACGGCTTTGCGTACCCAAAAAGATTTTGTTGGCGCCCACGAAACGCCATGCTCTGTTAGCGTTCTTGTGCACCCTTTTTTCTTTCTTTTGTACACCTTTTTGCCCTATTTTGTAAACCCGGCGGTTTGCGTCCCATATCAATGGGTGCGCAAAATCTAAAACTCCCTATTTCCGTCCCTCCATTAGGACGGGAACAAACGGCGCTTGGACGGGACGAAGTGAGTACGACAGACAAGGCGCTGAACTAACAACTACTGATTTATTGCGGGGAATGCAATATATACAATACACAGGCATTGCATTGCCTTGCAACATTATGATATTGCATTCCCCGGAATAAATCGGTGGTTCTTAGTTCAGCGCCTTGTCTGTCATACTCACTACGTCCCGTCCAAGCGCCGTTCGTTCCCGTCCTAATGATGTACCAACCAGCCCAGACCAGCACACTCCTTCCTAACCACCATTTGCGTGTGACGTATGATGACGTGTTAATAAATTGACACGTCATCATACGTCAAGATGTGGGCCGATCCCTAAAATTGTGCAGTCTGAAAATTTAAGGCACTCCCAAACATAGAACACTCTAAAAATGTGCGCCAATCCCGAAAACAGTGCAGCAAAAAAAAAAACATTTGAGCATCCGACGCTCCTCCAACTCCCCTCGCACGAAAGGTGACGCGATAGGGTGCCGTGCGCAGTGACTTCGCCCTTATGTCACCCTCAACTCGCTCAGGATGACCTTGTCTTTCGTCGATTTCAACTGGAGGCTGAATCGCGTTCCATCTTTTCGATACAACCAGTAAGTACACCTAACATACTTCAGCAGGGCTCGCAGAGCTGTTTTCGCACAATGCAACGTGCACGCCCTGATCCCTGCGCGTCCCAGTGCCGAAAGTACTTTAGTCCAGTGGCACGTAACACGTGGTTTACACTTAGAAATTCGAAGCATTTCTTGGCGAACATTTGCCACTTTGGTAGTATCCATCTATCTAGCCGCCTACGTCTTGCTGCTCTCATGGTCATTTCGTTAATTCGGTTTGTACCAAAATTGGCATGGTATGACAAGAGTGTATGACGAACATAAATGATAGGCCATGACATGAATGTCGTGACATGCGTGTCATGTAGGTCATGAAACAGTCGCCTACGTCTTGGTGCTCTCATGGTCGTTTCGTTAACTTGGTATGTAACTAGAATGGGTTCGAACATAGCTACTAAGTGAAGGAAACGCTTAATGGTGACGGTAGAAGTCATAGTCACGAGCATGACTCAGCAAAAATGACAATGACTCAGCGAACAAGGATTAACACTCAAAAACCACTGAACAGGTTTCGAACGTGGGTACTAAGTGAAGGAAACACTAAAGGATGGTAGAAGTCAGTCATGAGCACGGCTCTGCGAAAAATTGTTAACACTCAAGAACCCCTGGAATGGATTCAGACATTGGCACTAAGCGAAGGAAGCACTAAAGGATAATGGTAGAAGTCATAGTCATAAGCATGACTCAGCAAAAATGACAATGACTCAGCGAAAAAAAGATAGACACTCAAAAACCACTTAAGTGGGTTCGGACATAAATGATAGGTCATTACATGAATGTCATGACGCGCGTGTCATGTGGGTCATGAAACAGCCGCGTACGTCTTGATGCTCTCATGATCGTTTCGTTAACTCGGTAGGCACATTGCTTCGCGTAACATCGATTCCCACAGGGCGTGGGATCTACCGGATTTTTTAACTTAGGCCAGAGTGTATTCTTTAGGCCTGAGAGGAAATCTGTACTTGTTCCGCGATAACTTCCACAATGTTGGCAAATTAAAAGAAAATTAGGTGTAATTAACAGGTGCTTCTTTGTTCAAGGTGCAAAGCTGTACATTGTGGCTCCCGCAATACACAAGCATGTTCAATCAAACCAAGCAGCAGCACAGAAACATCGCTTCGCCCACCTCGAAGTGCACCGCTCAAGTGCTTAATGTACACGTGTATTTCTGAGCGTGTATACGTGCTCAAGCCTCTGAGTACGCATAATAAGTTATTAGCGCATAGGCGCTTTAGGTCCTAAACTTACACTCAGCACACTCGTGGGCTATACCTTCGCGACACCGACCACTTCATGTGACCGCACGCAGGACCAGCCTCCACACTGCGACAGTCTGTTCCTGGATGCTGGAGTGAGACTGGTCAGGGACGAAGACTGTCTCAACGGACCCCAGCGGCTCGTGGCAGACGGATTTCTTACGCAAGAGGAGTGTGCAACCTTACTCAATCTGAGCGTGAGGCTGCTAACACCGCAACTATCGCGTGTATATATGTCTATAGATATACGAATTTGCAGAATCTCCTAATGCGTGGCAAAGTTTATGAGGCTCCCTGGCTTGTCTGCACGACAACTGCTTTTGGTGGAATCTGCGCGCACGCCATTGAGTTTTTTTTTTAAGGAAGCGGTTTGTCGGTGGTGTCAGAGCAGACAAGTGTTCATAACGCTTAAATGTGAACAGTTTCACGCCTAAATGAGATTTTAGCGTGGCTCTAGACGTGGGATGGTTAACAGCGTGGTGTTTGTTAGCGGTAATACTTTTTATCACCTCACATACATATCCGATCAATCGAAACGCTGTTCGATGGAGTGACCGTGTCACGGAATATTGAATACGTCAACGCAACAAAAATGGTGGTGGTTACATCTCCGGATACTGTGTGAAAAATAATGCGTTCAAATATCCTGGCGTTGCATTCATCTTTGTTCCAGAAAAGGACATGTTTGTTCACCACACAGCTAACTACACGATTAAAGCAGTATTGACATCCATTCCCCGAAGTCGTAGAAGTTATACCACACGTCTCTCGCATGTAAAAGGATAACAATTAGCAAGAATTTAGGCTGGGACCCACCTGTGGGATCTTTTAATTTTTTAACAAAGTTGGTCTGAAAATGCTGGATCTGACGTCAGCGTCATTCATCGTGACGTCATCATGACGCAGGGCAAAATGTGTTGACGTCATGTAGCAATGAGGCTAGGTATGGTGGCGTTGCTCTTAAAGGGTTACTGACATGATCTTTTCGGCTATTTTTATTGCAATAAATGAAATTCCCAGACCTCTAAATCTTAGCAAAAAATAGTCACAAGCCTCAAAACTAGCGCCGTAAATAATTTATTATAACAGCTTTTCTAGTCAGTTTCGGTTTCGATTCCACGAGAATACTGTGACGTCATGACACAGCATGTGCGAGCAAGACGTTGTGGCGTTTGACACTCGCAACGGCCCGCTCGGCGGCCTCGTACGCTGCTACTCGCTCTGAGAGCCGATGTAGTAGCGTAGCGGGCGACCGAGGGAGCCGTAGCGAGTGTCAAAACGCCACAACGTCCTGCTCCCACTCCTCCTCCTCCCCGACGCGCGCTCCGATTAGTCAGCTCCTCTCCTCCCAGCGAGCGGGTCACGTGACCTCGCCCGCTCTGCACGGCGCGGTCATCGACGGCGCACGCTCGACTAAGAACAACTCCGCTGGTAAAATTATATAATTACTTTAAGTAATCGTAATGTTCAAGGACGTATAAACTGCAGTAAACATTCGCTTCCTAGCTAACCAACATGGTGTCAAGTGTGCGCAGACAAACAATCTCACTCGACGACCACGAGCATTCGTTGTCACAGCGGTGCCGTGATGAGAACCTGCGGGCAGCGCGCGTCCTCGTCCCAAATCGAACGTTTTCTGCTGCCCTCGTTTCGTCGATTCAACTAATCGGCGTTTCGAAAACTCAGATTACGCGACCTTAATCACTGCCTTGTATTGTCTTGCTTTGCTTTGCGTTGTTGCATTGATTTGTTGCCTTGCTTTGTTTTGCTTTGTTTTGCTTTCTTTGGCTTTGCTTTGCTTTGTTTTGCTTTGCTTGCTTGCTTTGCTTGCTTGCTTTGCTTGCTTGCTTGCTTTGCTTGCTTGCTTGCTTTGCTTGCTTACTTGCTTGCTTCTCATCTACACAACTCATCCACATCCCAACTCATCTACACTCCTCGCAGGAGTCCGCCATTGCGGGTAGCGGCTACAGCAAGGCCTTCCCGATGACGAAGTATGAAGCCTTTAGCGGCGTCACTGCGAGAGATTTGAAGGAGGTAACTCAATTGTAATCCATATCACTAATTAAAGCGTTGTCTAATCTACCCACCCGACATGGTATTTTCTAAACTGAAGCAATTGCATCACTAATGCTATTTTAAAAATTAGTATAAATGCGTGCACGAGAGAGACGAAGTGGAAGTCTGTCAATTGGAGCTCTGACCTTTGTACCTGCCTGCGCGTTTACCGCCAACGTTTCTCCACGTAAATAGTTGTATATACGTTTGCGCATGGGGCTTTCTCTTCGTAACATTTGGTGAAGGTGCGGGGTATCGATCCCAGTGCTATTACTTGTAGTAGCCGTATTAGTAGTAAGTTGTTGTTCTACCAGGAGTAAACGAGAGAGAGCGAAACGGGACGTTGAAATGTGATGCGAATGCAGAAAAAGCGAAACCGCGAACACGTCACCGTCAGGATGGCAAACACGGGCTTTTGTTGAATGCGTGCAGAGATTAAACAATGAAAGGCCGACTAGGTATGCGATCACTGTCCAGCTGTCGGGGGAAAGCTGAGTGACACCGAGTGGCCGGCCAGGGTGTTTTACGTTGGGTTGAATCGCGATTCGTGACTGTATTTTGTGAGGTTCACCGGAAAAAGCAAAAAAGAAGAAAAAAGGTGTATCGTGACTCGAAGTTGCGAACCTATGGATATTACATGTTCGTTCTGCTCCACCGCTTTCGCCATGTCAAACTGCTCGCACCCTCCTCAAATGGATAGAAACAGACCCTTTAGTTCAGGCGCTTCCCCCTTCCCCAAACCAGCACTTGGCCTATTAGAAACTGCTTTCTTTTCTTTTTCTAAACTTTTCCTGTGCTTCTGAGGGACTACTACCAAAAGGCAGACAGACACCTACAAGGTTAATATATATGAAGCAAGTCACAGTATTTTACACAGCCCCAATTTGCCAACTTCTGCACGCTTTCCTGAACTATAGTAAATCGAAATGCATAGTTCGGAAATCGCAACCATGTGGACTCTCAATGACAAAATATATTAAATTTTGAGGGGAGTCGGTGTTATTTGCTTTAAGAGAAACAGTTCACCGCCGTCCACGAAAATATTTTCACGTACGCACGAGCAAATATACACAACGGCGTTTCTATTTGAAACAGGAGGCGATTGATCCGCAAAATCTATCTTCTAGGGTGCAAACGAGAAACCTAGGCAGATTTCAGTGAATTGACTATGTCGCTGCTGTCACTGTATGCAGTGGTGCGAACTGGTCTATCGTCGTGGAGCGAACGGGAGATTTTCAGCGCTTTAGCTTCCCTGTGCTCATTGTAACATGTGCATATACAATTCGTAATATGAACTCCCCACGATGGCACTGTCACTGCACCTTTGTTTCCTTTTCAATTTTTTGTGTTATGATTTCACACGCTCGCACAGTTTCCTTTTGCTTCTTATCTGGTAATTAAGGAACTTTAACCATAAACATCCGCTTGAATTTTTAAAAAAGCGGCAAGGGATAGACATTTTTTTTGCCTTCCAACATTGAACAAACAACGTAGTTTCATATTTGAAAGCAACATTTATTTTTCTATAAGGCGGTTGCTACTCAAACGTAGTCGTTAGATCAATATTCAGGAAAAGGAAGAATAAAAACTTGAAATCTATCAAATCCTAGTATGCATTCGAAGCAAGAAATTAAGTTTCTGATTCTCAAGAAACCTGGGACGTTTCAATCTTTCTTCGCTCCCGAATATCAAAAAATTTACTTTGTTTCGCCTTTAATCTTCAATTCAGCAAGGAACCGGTGCATTTCCGCTTTTCCGCGTGTTTCAGGCGTAAAAGACCGACTGTCAGACACCATTGCGCACCGAAATAAGGCGGCATCAGCAAACTGCCCTGCCATCATCCTCTTCACCCTTTGAAGCCTCTTCGTTGAAGCTTGCTTCAACTCTTCCCTGATCTTTGCAGCGACTCAAGAACTCGTCCATCGACGTGTCAACTGCTAAGCTGATGCTGCTGGCTTCAGACAGGACTCGCCTCTATGTGGAGGCCTACTTCCGGTTAAAGCGTAGGCTCCACATCAACTTCGTCCATCTGGCTTGCAGGAATGCCACTGAAGGTAAGTGCAAAAACAAGTTGTCGGTATTCCCGCCAGACGTCTCAAGCCAGTGGCGCACCGACGGGGGGGGGGGGGGGAATTCGGGGTTGGGACCCCCCCCTTGAGGCCAACTTAACCCCCCCCCTTTGTTTCACCCCCTTTCTTTCCTGACGCATTTGCGTACTACAACTATGATGTAAGACGCGCAATCGTCTGCACACTCGCAAAAAGCGCATTTTTTTACAATTTCCCGTGAAGAAATCGAAATTAGTGCTGTTTAGATGGTATTGGCAAACTGTCAACCCCCCCCCCCCCCCTGGCAGAGATCCTGAGTGTGCTACTGTCTCAAGCGTATCCACTGACCTGACCATTGAAGCCTATGTCTCTCGGTACTGTTTCTTGTGTGTGTGTGGGTGGAGGAAGGGGGGGGGGGGGCGTAACGACACTACTTTTGGCTGACAAGTCTTACAACGATTAGCTGCTAAATTACAGACAGCGCGCCCAGACATTACAAACCCAATAAGCACACTCCCTTGACGGCTGTAGCGTAATGGGGCGACGGGTATTTCACGTGCAGTTACGTCGACCTTGTCTTCTTTAGCGTCGACACTTGGTTGACGCTTATGTTTTTATGACCAAGAGGCCAGCTGGGTCGATCCCGGAGATATCACATTCAATGGTGCAATGTAGTGAATTTTCGGCTATATTGGTGCTAATTATGTCAAAACAGTTAAATTTGCCTACTCTGCGACTACTTCTTGTCTCTTAGAGCCACGGGTGGAGTCACCCTCCAGACACGATTGCCTCGCGCGAGCACTGCTTAGTCGAAGCGAACTCGCTCCATTTCTCAATCATGTGCCGTATGGCGGCTTTGCCTCAACATGTTTAAATCTACGGCGGTGCACCCTTTACAGGGATACAGTGCAATTTGGTTATTCTTCGCCTATATTGGCGCTAATTACGCCCGTACAGTTAGGTTTACATACTCTGCGGCTAATTTTCTCTTATTTTGTGCACCGGCGAAGCGGCCCCCCAGAAGGCACATGGCCTCGCGCGAGCACTGCTTAGTCGAAGCGAACTCACTCCATTTCCCAATCATGTGCCGTATTGCGGCTTTACCTCAACATGTTTATATCTACGGCGGTGCACCCTTTACAGGGGTACAGTGCAATTTGGTTATTTATCGCCTATATTTGCACTACTTACGCCCGTACAGTTAATTTTACATACTCTGCGGCTAATTTTCTCTTCTTTTATGCACCGGCGAAGCGGCCTCCCAGAAGGCACATGGCCTCGCGCGAGCACTGCTTAGTCGAAGTGAACTCACTCCATTTCCCAATCATGTGCCGTATTGCGGCTTTACCTCAACATGTTTATATCTACGGCGGTGCACCCTTTACAGGGGTACAGTGCAATTTGGTTATTTTTCGCCTATATTGGCACTAATTACGCCCGTACAGTTAATTTTACATACTCTGCGGCTAATTTTCTCTTCTTTTATGCACCGGCGAAGCGGCCTCCCAGAAGGCACATGGCCTCGCGCGAGCACTGCTTAGTCGAAGCGAACTAACTCCATTTCCCAATCATGTGCCGTATTGCGGCTTTACCTCAACATGTTTATATCTACGGCGGTGCACCCTTCACAGGGGTACAGTGCAATTTGGTTATTTTTCGCCTATATTGGCACTAATTACGCCCGTACATTTAATATTACATACTCTGCGGCTAATTTTCTCTTCTTTTATGCACCGGCGAAGCGGCCTCCCAGAAGGCACATGGCCTCGTGCGAGCACTGCTTAGTCGAAGCGAACTCACTCCATTTCCCAATCATGTGCCGTATTGCGGCTTTACCTCAACATGTTTATATCTACGGCGGTGCACCCTTTACAGGGGTATAGTGCAATTTGGTTATTTTTCGCCTATATTGGCACTAATTACGCCCGTACACTTAATTTTACATACTCTGCGGCTAATTCTCTCTTCTTTTTATGCCTCCCAGACGGCACTTGGCCTCGCGCGAGCACTGCTTAGTCGAAGCGAACTCGCTCCATTTCTCAATCATGTGCCGTATGGCGGCTTTGCCTCAACATGTTTATATCTACGGCGGTGCACCCTTTACAGGGGTATAGTGCAATTTGGTTATTTTTCGCCTATATTGGCACTAATTACGCCCGTACACTTAATTTTACATACTCTGCGGCTAATTCTCTCTTCTTTTTATGCCTCCCAGACGGCACTTGGCCTCGCGCGAGCACTGCTTAGTCGAAGCGAACTCGCTCCATTTCTCAATCATGTGCCGTATGGCGGCTTTGCCTCAACATGCTTAAATCTACGGCGGTGCACCCTTTACAGGGGTACAGTGCAATTTGGTTATTTTTCGACTATATTGGCGCTAATTACGCCCGTAGATTTAATTTTACATACTCTGCGGCTAATTCTCCCTTCTTTTTATGCCTCCCAGACGGCACTTGGCCTCGCGCGAGCACTGCTTAGTCGAAGCGAACTCGCTCCATTTCTCAATCATGTGCCGTATGGCGGCTTTACCTCAACATGTTTATATCTACGGCGGTTCACCCTTTAAAGGGGTATAGTGCAATTTGGTTATTTTTCGCCTATATTGGCACTAATTACGCCCGTACACTTAATTTTACATACTCTGCGGCTAATTTTCTCTTCTTTTATGCACCGGCGAAGCGGCCTCCCAGAAGGCACATGGCCTCGCGCGAGCACTGCTTAGTCGAAGCGAACTCACTCCATTTCTCAATCATGTGCCGTATGGCGGCTTTGCCTCAACATGTTTAAATCTACGGCGGTGCACCCTTTACAGGGGTACAGTGCAATTTGATTATTCTTCTTTTATGCACCGGCGAAGCGGCCTCCCAGAAGGCACATGGCCTCGCGCGAGCACTGCTTAGTCGAAGCGAACTCACTCCATTTCTCAATCATGTGCCGTATGGCGGCTTTGCCTCAACATGTTTAAATCTACGGCGGTGCACCCTTTACAGGGGTACAGTGCAATTTGATTATTCTTCGCCTATATTGGCGCTAATTACGCCCGTACAGTTAAGTTTACATACTCTGCGGCTAATTCTCTCTTCTTTTTATGCCTCCCAGACGGCAATTGGCCTCGCGCGAGCCCTGCTTAGTCGAAGCGAACTCGCTCCATTTCTCAATCATGTGCCGTATGGCGGCTTTGCCTCAACATGTTTAAATCTACGGCGGTGCACCCTTTACAGGGGTACAGTGCAATTTGGTTATTTTTCGACTATATTGGCGCTAATTACGCCCGTACATTTAGTTTTACATACTCTGCGGCTAATTCTCTCTTCTTTTATGCACCGGCGAAGCGGCCTCCCAGACGGCACATGGCCTCGCGCGAGCACTGCTTAGTCGAACCGAACTCACTCCATTTCCCAATCATGTGCCGTAGTGCGGCTTTGCCTCAACATGTGTAAATCTACGGCGGTGCACCCTTTACAGGGGTACAGTGCAATTTGGTTATTTTTCGCCAATATTGGCACTAATTACGCCCGTACATTTAATTTTACATTCTCTGTGGCTAATTCTCTCTTCTTTTATGCACCGGCGAAGCGGCCCCCAGACGGCACATGGCCTCACGCGAGCACTGCTTAGTCGAAGCGAACTCGCTCCATTTCTCAATCATGTGCCGTATGGCGGCTTTGCCTCAACATGTTTAAATCTACGGCGGTGCACCCTTTACAGGGGTACAATGCAATTTGGTTATTTTTCGCCTATATTGGCACTAATTACGCCCGTACATTTAATTTTACATTCTCTGTGGCTAATTCTCTCTTCTTTTATGCACCGGCGAAGCGGCCTCCCAGAAGGCACATGGCCTCGCGCGAGCACTGCTTAGTCGAAGCGAACTCACTCCATTTCCCAATCATGTGCCGTATTGCGGCTTTGCCTCAACATGTTTAAATCTACGGCGGTGCACCCTTTACAGGGGTACAGTGCAATTTGGTTATTTTTCGCCTATATTGGCACTAATTACGCCCGTACATTTAATTTTACATACTCTGTGGCTAATTTTCTCTTCTTTTATGCACCGGCGAAGCGGCCTCCCAAAAGGCACATGGCCTCGCGCGAGCACTGCTTAGTCGAAGCGAACTCACTCCATTTCCCAATCATGTGCCGTATTGCGGCTTTACCTCAACATGTTTATATCTACGGCGGTGCACCCTTTACAGGGGTACAGTGCAATTTGATTATTCTTCGCCTATATTGGCGCTAATTACGCCCGTACAGTTAAGTTTACATACTCTGCGGCTAATTCTCTCTTCTTTTTATGCCTCCCAGACGGCACTTGGCCTCGCGCGAGCACTGCTTAGTCGAAGCGAACTCGCTCCATTTTTCAATCATGTGCCGTATGGCGGCTTTGCCTCAACATGTTTAAATCTACGGCGGTGCACCCTTTACAGGGGTACAGTGCAATTTGGTTATTTTTCGACTATATTGGCGCTAATTACGCCCGTACATTTAATTTTACATACTCTGCGGCTAATTCTCTCTTCTTTTATGCACCGGCGAAGCGGCCTCCCAGACGGCACATGGCCTCACGCGAGCACTGCTTAGTCGAAGCGAACTCACTCCATTTCTCAATCATGTGCCGTATGGCGGCTTTGCCTCAACATGTTTATATCTACGGCGGTGCACCCTTTACAGGGGTACAGTGCAATTTGATTATTTTACGACTATATTGGTGCTAATTACGCCCGTACAGTTAATTTTACATACTCTGCGGCTAATTGTCTCTTCTTTTATGCACCGGCGAAGCTGCCTTTCAGACACAATTGCATTGCGCGAGCTCTGCTTAGTCTAAACAAACTTCCTCAATTTTCCAAACTTGTGTCATACTTTATCGCTTTTATGCCCGGTCCGCAGCTAGCCAAACGTTAGCAAGTTGTGAGCGAGTACTGCATGCAAGCCGCAGCCGTGGTGTCGATATCCACGTGCAAGTTCTGGTTCTAGCCCTGACTGGTGATCACCGCACCAGCCCACTCCACAGAAGCTCACTTCTATGCGTGTCCATAATTCAAGCACGTGCAACATGTAACTTATTCAAAGCTGCGTCCATGGTATCAGTGAATCACAATGCACCAGGAAATTCACAATAAAAGCCAGATCGAGGAGAAACCATGCGTGCGTGAGGCACTGCTGCAGTCTCCTTACTGCTGAATAGCATGAAATGCGCGGATTGATGCAAAACAATATCAAGAAAGCCAGTGAGAAATTTTAACTGATGTTGTTGCCAGTAAATCATGTAAAATTTACTGGCTAACCTTGTATGAGGCTTTCACGATCGCTTACGGAAAATGCAAAGCTTATAAATTTATTCGTAGGCATCCGAGCCTGTTACTTTTTTATGTAAATATTTATCAACGATTCAAATTTATTCTCTTGCGTGTTAGTTTTTTTCTGGTAACAGAGGACCGACAAACAGCAAGAGCGCGGAGGCTCTTTAGTTCAGAGAGAATATGTTGCGCCTAATATACTTCGTTAATCACGAGAGAGAAAGAGTACACGTAAAATAGAGAAAAGCTAGATAACGGCAGTAATATTGTGCTTCTTTGTAGCGACGTAGTACGTTGTGGCGGAGGTTTGTGGTAGGCTGCTCTATCGATACCTTATAGGCTGGTGTGTTACAGCAGCGAGCAAATGGACCCTTTCATCATATACCTCATCTAAGTTATTGGCACACATTCTCGGCGGTACATGCATGGATGATGCCTGCCTTCAGTGCACTTAACTACTATGTATTATACCAAAGGAATAAAATTCATTGTTGGGTCGAATGGGTTTTTGATGTTGCGGTGGTCGCACTCGGCTACATACTGCGGACGTCACCTGTTTGCTTTTCTTCCATTACTGCAGGCGTTACCTAAACATTCTTGGTGGCGTCCGGTGGGCTTAAGTTCCGTGGTGGGTGGTGCAGGGTTCGAATTAATTGTACTCGGCCCATTGGAGACAGCAGATGCGCCAGAGGTAGTTTGTGTACAGGCGTTGCTCGGCCGGTGTGGCGGAGGGGATAATTACACTATGCTTTCATTGGCATCATTGCCTGCTTACTTCGTGTACTTTAACTAACAACAACAAAAACAAGCCCCTCCTTTTAGCTATTCTCACTAACACACGCACAAATATTTCATATTCACTGACGCTCAATAATTACGCAATAAGTCAACGTAACGCTCTCAATTGCCTTTTTATTGAAGAATGCTCAACAGTATTATTGTTGGATAATTGTTGCTTTTTTTTCAATTTCGGTAACTGTACAGGCAGCATCGCTGGCGCATGATGCACCTCATCCGAGAAACATCATGTACTGGCGGTAGGCCCCCCTTACTCAATGCCCTTCAATGGGCCTGTAAGGTATTTTGAATAAATAAATAAATAGTCGGCAGCAGTGGTGGAATGAACGCTTCCCTTTGATTTCAATAGCTTCACTGCATGCGGAGTTCATGGGTTATAACTAACAAAAAAAAGCGAGCACCTCGATTTTGCTAATCTTCTCACTGAAACACGAACACAAACGCATTACATACACCGACACTCAACATTTACGCAAGTAAACATAATGTCACCGATGACCTTTTTGTTGAGAAATGCTCGGCAGCAATACCGGTGAATAGGTCTTGTCTAACCACAATACCTTTTGATACATCACCGAAAACATATTTATTCGATATGTAAAAAAATAGCCATTTATATGAGGGAAATTACCGCGGAGCCCTCCACTAACGGCGTCCCTCACAGCCGCGCTCTTGCTTACTGGCGTTAAATTCTTGAATTAGTTTCTTGATTTTTGAGATCTTTAAACGCCCTTTTTTGGAGGGGGGGGGGGGGGGCGCTGAGTGGGGGTTGTGGTGGTGGTGAGGGGGTTGTGGTGGTGGTGAGGGGGGGGGGGGGTCGGCATGTTAAAGATTTGCAGTGATCTTTTGTAAAACTATAGGGAGGCTCAGTCGAGGACGGCAGAAAACTAGGTGGGGTGATGAAGTTAGGAAATTTGCAGGCGCAAGTTGGAATCAGCTAGCGCAAGACAGGGGTAATTGGGGATCGCAGGGAGAGGCCTTTGTCTTGCAGTGGACATAAGTATAGGCTGATGATGATGCTGATGATGATCATCATGATGATTGTAACACATGTCCGCATGGCCTAATCGTGGCGTAAGCTTCTGCGTTCGCTTAGATGCGCAACGCTCAACAAAAACGGACGGAGCCACATGGTGACTATCAATGCTTATCGTCTATGGTTTTACCATTTTAATCATCTATGATGAGGGCCACTACTCGACCATTTTTTTATCACCTCTAGCAATACGTGTATCACATATATGTATGAAATAATGGAATTAGTAAAAACTGCATTTTCCAATCAAACTAGCCCGGTTTTTAAACAAGTCCCGCTGACTGAACCGTTTATACCCTACTTCTGGGCTCGCTTCGCCGCTTATCTAGCCTTTATTTTGTCGTCTGTTCGTGTGCTAGCGAATTGAATAACTCGACCTGTAGAGAAGAAAAGCGTTTCTCAAATAGACGTAAAGTTGCAGGCCAGCGTTCGGGTTGCTCGATTCCACTTTGTACCCTATACTTAATAAATACAAACAGTTCTCGTACTTATAGGAAAAAGTCGCAATTTCCCCCAACTTGACAAGTATTGACAACGATAGCAAAGAATCAAAATATTCCGCCAAGTAAGGCTTGTAGTTTCATAGGCAACGTAAATTGCAGTAAACATTCGATTACTAGCTAAAGACTCCGCCCAAGCAAACGCATTAAGAGGGTTCACTCGATAACCCTGAAACCTCACTTGACCTCCAACACACGACGGCGCGAACGCGTCTGAAGTGCCCGTCATAAAATGACTATCAATCGAAAATACAATTTCTTGGAAGTCCACAGACCTCCGTAAGGATTCTTAGTTCGACAATACTTCTGGTGACTTGTAATCTGGGACCAATGCAGTGTTTACCTCGTCCGCTGGCAGCGTGGCGCGCGTGAATTCATTTTATTTTTCACATGCATTCGGGTTTTTTTTTTTTTGTCTCAACGTCTACGCAGACTCGACGACCGAGAGAACTGACATGAGTCACGGTGTCCATTCGGACAACTGCCAGTTCCAGGACGACGGCAGCTGCCCGGTGCTCCACAAAAAAATTGCCTGCCGAGACTTTAGCGCGGCCATTTACTTGAGCGCTGCCTACGGAGGCGAGATGGTCCTGGCGACGACACCACGGACCAGTATCCGTGTGAGTTTAAAAACATTTTTATGTCCGAAAACCACGATCTGATTATGCTACACGCCGTGGTGAGGGACTGGGGAACAATTCTAATTCAAATTTTGAACTATATTAATTACTACCTCTTTAGTTACGAACTTTACGACATGCTTATGTTGGAAAGTTGAAAGGAATCCTAATGAAAATCTAGGTTTCAGGTTCCTACACTTCAAAATGAGCATGTATGTTGAAATTAATGTCGTAAATAATAATTCGTTCAATTTACCTCGCTTTGCACGCGACACCGTGAATCGCCGCTCTCCGACCAACCAACGCCTCCTAGACAAGTCCGGCCCCTCTGCGATTTGTGAAAGTGTGGCGTAGGATAAAACTGTCTTCGCACATCCCTCTTCCCACGAGCCGATTTCCATTGGTGGTTCGTGCACCTCGTGACTGGACACGTAGTCAAGTCGCTTCAGCAGCAGGGGACAGACACTCCCCGCCTTATCGCGCAGTATGGCGAAGCTACTGCGTGTCTAATGAATTTATTTCGACGAATAACTTGACGCAAATTATTTCGGCCTAATGACCACTTTGAAATTTAAAACATGGGAACTAGACGGTTATGAAGATTTCATTCAACTTTCCAATATAAACCTATGCCGTAATTCAAGAAGTTCAAATCATTCCAATTCGTTTGTAATAGTGCTTTGACTGCTTTATGTTTTCTTGTAAATGATGTCCACCTAGGCAGATAACCTATTAAAAAACAAATCCTGGGTTTTCGTGTGCCAAAACCACGATATAATTTTGGAGCACACCATTGTGGGAGACTCCGGATTTGTTTTGACCCAGTGGAGTTCTTTACCGTGCACTCATTGCAATATTGCAAGATACAAGGGCGGGGTTTTTTGCATTTCGCCTCCCATCGAAATGCGGCCGCCGTGGCCGGGATTCAATTCCGCGCCTTCGGGGTTAGCCGAACAACGCCAAAGCCACCAAGGCGGGTACAGATAATTCATTTGCACTGACATGATATATACTTGGAAAATGTTGTAGCTATTTATTTTTTTCTGTTAAGGTTTGAAATGTAAGAAGCCTCTATATGGTTTTAATATACGATGTACAACTGGACGGGAGCGCAGTTAGTGAAGTGTACAATAACGGTTGACGAGCGAGTGGCTCCCGGAGATGACATCCATTCTACCTCAATGCGTGCGCAGGCCGTCATCCCACCCAAGTGCGGTCGCATTGTAGCCCTGAACAGCCGCAACCCACACGGAGTGCTACCCGTCTTCTCGGGACGCCGCTGCGCGCTGCTCACGTGGATGACGTACCAGAGCGGTAAAGAAGACCCGTCGTTGTCGAAATTCCGGAAGATGGTGGGATACGTGGACGGTGACGGGTACTTCCGCAACGCGAGCCAGTACTAAATCAGCCCCAGCCAACACCAAGTTTGTTGCCCGCACATATCCCACGACTCTCTTTTCCATGTGGCCTCTTGCGCCTGCCGCGCCGATGAACCGTTCAACTTTTCTAGCCGCATTCCAGATTTCCAATCACCTGGAGCTTTGTTTAATGCACATTTAATGCTCGTAACACGAGCGTTTTCGCACCTCCGTTATTACTCCGGAATGCAGCCGCAGAGGCCGGGATTTGAACCGGCGACCGGGTAGTCAGCAGTAAAATGCCACAGCCTCATGCGTTTACCTGTAATAAAGTTTGTTCTTTCTCCTTGAAGTTGCCCAAATCTCTTCAAGTTGATAATCGGCGTTAATGAAGCAGGAGGCAGGTTGGAGGTAACAGAACTTGGAGATATGGTGCAGCTACCATATTTACACAATCAAATGCAGAGTTTGCAGAAAAACACTTATGAAAAACACAAGCAAACAGCGCCTTACTCTTCTACTTTTCCCCCTAAGTCAGAGCCTAGGGCAACTGTCCCTACGTACGACCACCCGAGTATCGCTGTTCGACCACCAAGTGATTACGGCCCAGACTAGCGTTGCGTCGTACGGAGTCTCACCGATCTATCAGTTTAGTGATTACAGCCTAGACTGAAAGGAATGGGTTCCAGACAGTCTTTAAGTATACTTCCGTAAACAATAGAATTGCTGGCCCGCCTCAACATTCCCCTAACCAATGCTGTTACAAGTTAATTTAAAACGCCTACTGTTTTAAGTGTTTTGCTGTTTTACATGTTGTTGTCCCTAATCTCATTAGCAGTTCTTAGACTTTAGGCACGCGTCTGGGACTCTCTCCCATCATGACTCTTTCTCTTTCCTATTCCTCACTCCATGGGTGCTTCTAATCTCTGTCGTCACGTTTCTACGTAATTTGTCCGCAGGCCCGCTCTCGTGGAACACCCGAAGTGACAAGCGCACCGGCAATTAAAAGCACTCCGTCAAAGAAGCGTTTTTGTCGAACCCTACGCTGTCACTACGTTGGCCTCTATGAGCTTTCGAGGACTGCGCCATTCGTCAATTAATTAGAGAATTCTTGGCCCCGTTTCTGCACAGGTCATAGACCACGTAGAATGTGCTTTCCATTGTGGGTCTATTGCCGTATGCATTTAGACCTGACAAAAGGGCGTTCGAAAGCATCGCCCCCCCTCTCCCCTTTGGTGACAGCGTCAACGCTCCCACATTCATGGCTAGGGGATCAGTAGGTAATTACCCCTGCATTCGAGCACTTCACGCACAAGCAATTACCGTGATGAGAGGGAGCCGTGAAATTGATTATATACTTAGTGCGTCGTGCCGCTTGTTCTGCACGTTTGAGAGATGAGCGGCTAAACACCGGCCAACCTATTAACTTTAAGGTACATAAAAGCCTGCGGACACGACACAGACACACGCACAGAGAAAAAGAAAGCGAGGGGGGGGATAGCATTGAGTTTTAGCTAGCCTTTAAGGGCTACATACGCACTTTATTATTGACCCTTTGGAACTTTAAACAATTAGACACAAAAAAAGCAGTAAACTTGGAAAAGCAGAGATTGACAAGCAACAAAACAGATAGAAGCGACTTTTTCAGCCACTTTGCTGTTGCTGATTTCGGTTTCTTCAGGAAGCTTTCTTGAGTTTGCTCAAGTAACCCCCTGGCATCCTTTCACCATCGAAAGACTTCAAGCGGCAAGTAACGAGACCGACCTGAGTGAAGCTTTTTCGCAAATAGAATTCATGCTTCGTAAAACTTGATGCAAGATTCGTAAAATCATAGAATTAACCCAGATTCGTAAACGTTACGGAAAGAATCGGCTGGGTCCACCAGCGCTGTACACCAACCCCTGCACTGAAGCTCACTCCCATTGCATTGAGGAGCGTTGAACTCAACGCGCGTCAGTTATCGTTGATCGTGCTGGCTGAGGTTTTTGCGTTTTATCATTGTTAAGACAATTAGTGTCAAAGTTGTTATGCAATGCTTCTGAAAATATCAACTTTGCGGAGGTTGCAGGAAAACTTAATTTATTCTGTAGCCGCCAGGTCAACATTTATTATAATTCAGCATTTTACGAGCAAGAAATATTGGCTAAAGGGCCACAACTGGGAAAATGCTTTTTCTTTAGCAACGTTATGTCTCGCATACCATGAATCGGGCTCCGTAACAGTGGTGTACTGCAGTGATTCGCTATGCAAGTCCCAGCTTGACGTACGTTAGCAGCAATGTACCCAGTAAAGCTGTTACTCTCGATTACCAACATATCAATATTTGTTTGACTTGGGTAAAACACCAAAAATGTAAATTGTCTTCATCAGGCGAACTCGCAAATTCTGGCACTCCTAAACCAATTTGACACCTTTTAAAAAACAAAAAAAGCTGAGCAGAATTTATCCCGCACAAACATTCACGAAGTGCTGAACCTCATTGTGACACCCCGTCTGAAAGATCTCTGAAATGAAAATGAGCATGCGAAGAAAAGCGAGCAACTGGCAAGTGCGCCTTTTGTCTTCGCCTCTCCTCTACAACTGCTCCTAGTGATCCCCCCCTCCCTCTTCCGTGGGCGACCCCTCCTTTCTGCCTCCGTGTCGTCCTACCGTTCTACGAATGTTCTCTTCCAGGTGCCCCCACCTTAAAAACGTCAAAGTGCCACTGTCTCGCACGGGTGCGAAGAAAACTTGCATCATGATGATTACGTGACATACATACAGCGCACTAATTTATGTGGAGGCTGGAAAATAACACCTCAATGCTTAAAAAACGAAGGCATTTGACTGGACGTTTTGCAGACGTGGCTGTCGAACATTCGGATGTCCATAGAATGTTAAAATCTGTACTTTTCTCTCTGAAACATCCAAGGGAAGTTCATCGGACGCCAAAATACGTACTTTTTTTCTTGTACGAAGTAATTATCTTACATTATTGCTAAACGAAATATCTGCACTGGAAAAAAAACAGTGCTCCGCGGTCTCGGGTTACAAGCGCTTGCTTGTCGTGTTTTATTTGTAGTGATTAACACTCATGCACGGAAATCCACGAGCTCCATACAGCGGAAGACTAGTTGTCGTTCCAGAGCAGTCTGCCAAAAAAATTAACTTTGATTTTTTATTTTACGCCACACAGTGCCAAGACATGTGATAAGTTGTTTTCTCCATTCCTGCTACAGACCCAGCAAGGCCGCAGTATGTATGTATGTATGTATGTATGTATGTATGTATGTATGTATGTATGTATGTATGTATGTATGTATGTATGTATGTATGTATGTATGTATGTATGTATGTATGTATGTATGTATGTATGTATGTATGTATGTATGTATGTATGTATGTATGTATGTATGTATGTATGTATGTATGTATGTATGTATGTATGTATGTATGTATGTATGTATGTATGTATGTATGTATGTATGTATGTATGTATGTATGTATGTATGTATGTATGTATGTATGTATTATGCATGTGTATGCATGCATGCATGCATGCATGCAACAAATAAATAAAACAACAGCAATGAAGAGAAAATAGAATGCAGTCATCACAGTATGTCGTTGGCAAATGAACTATGCTTGCTTGTTACTGTAAACGAAAAACTTGTCCCAAGTTTCCGCACTTAATATATTCACTCCCATCAGACCAAAATACTTTAAAATGTACCAATATGAAGCTCAATAAATGACAGACTTGAAAATTTGCTTCGAAGAACAAATAGTACACACTGCCCAGACTTGCTGGCATTACCTCTCAACAGCCTACAATCCAACTGCTACAAAGTTGACAACGCTGAAAGACCTAGGGGACTGTTACGCTGATCATGGCTGCAGCTGTGGACACGCCTGGTCGGCACGCTGCGGCAAGATCTGCCTGAGCATGCTATAAGGCAGAAGGTGCCCTGATAGCTCTTGTACCTCGGGATGTGACTTCTGCTATTATCTCCCCTGTGGCCTTCCCTAAAGCTGTGCAAGCAGCTGCGGAGGCTTGCTGGGCAGCCACTGGCACTCTTTGAAGTCGCTGGATTGCTCGTATAGAGCTTTGAAGCTGTAAAAATACTGGCCGCATCTGCATGAAGAGTCCAGTTATGAGCGTTTTACACATGCCAAGACCTTCAAACAAGCCTAAAATTTATATGCTGACAGAGCATAGGTAACCTTTTGCCACAGCTGCTCTGTCTTCTTTTCCCTAATGAAAACTCAAGATAACACAACCATACATTCTCTATGAATATGCACTTGTCAGACAATCATTAGTGACTTATTAATGTATGGTATTTAAATTTTAGCCCACATTCACAAAACTTCTCTTAAGTGCTCTCTGTGAAAGGCACTTCCAAGGCTATTGTTTAGTTATCACGCCGGTGACAATCATGATTGGCGGGCACCCAAATGCCAGGAAATGAGGGAATGCTCCAAGAAATAAGTTTTGTGAAAACAAGCCCTGGTCTTCTATTAATGTTTTTTATGATTTATTCAACTTCTAAGTGGTGCATTTATACAGTTAGAACAGATTTAAGAAACTCGGGCCATTCCATGAGTAGCAAGTAAGCTGCTGTTATTTAAATAAATGACAGTATATACTTTCAACGAGCATATGAATTACACTTGATGAAAAAACATAAGCCATAGACTAAGAAGTGCTTCCAAATATTTTGGTTGAAATTACATGGCATGTGTCATGCTGTAAACAAATGTTGGAAGGCTGTCAAATGCAACGACTTAAGCAAACTGTCTGGCCACATCTCCAGGGTAACACAAGGCAAAATAATGTCATCCGAGGTCCATTAACCCACTGACTGTTTTTTTTTCTTCTCAACTAGGCCTCAGCAACTGCCGTGTTCTTTTCATATATTGATTCAATGTACATCTCATATTACATAGAAGCTAGTTTTCGTCATCGCGTTCCCTTATCTCAATTTCCGTCATCTGTCATAGTCCGGACGACACTGCGACACTGGTCATAGCCATTGGGCAAGTTTGCAGTCATTGCAGTCATGATCATTGCGCTTCGTGTGTGTAAACAGTGTTCCTTCTTTTGTCCATGTTTTTACGTGCAATGCTACACGTTCATAATGGAAAACCAACAATCCCAAGTGGAAACCCTACTGATTGTCATAGCCATGGCTGCCCTTCCGAACCCCGGCCGTTTTGTCGTTTTTTTTTTCTCACGTGTTGGTTCAGCGGACATTTCATGCAATGTGGAAACTGGTTCTCCCTCGTCCATTTTTTTTCAGATTCAGAACTCAACAGTTAATAAATCTCTTCAGCTGTCGAAGTGCGACGGACGTGCCACACTGGTTCATCATCGCTGCTCTGCCTAGACAGAGTAACACATATTGAGACATTTGCTGCACCCGCAGTCAGAAATTGAACTTGCAAGCTTTTTTTAAGTTTAGATGACCCCTTCATAGAGGATACAAACGGCATACAATGTTCTTTTTTACAGCAGTTGCTTCAGTAGAGGCAGAGAAAACGCTGAAAACGCAAAACAAGTACATTCAGGCGTGGCAGGAGTTGCTCGAGTGTGGGTACCCAAGTTATCTCTGGAGTGGCAGTCAAAGGGTTAAATACAACACTGGTACCATCCTTGAGAAGCAAATGCAAGCACTGAAACTGCAAACATTCTCAACTTTGCTTTCGCATACATCACTGTGCCACCCAGTAGCTCTTAGAACGATATTGTATTCAACAGACTGCAGTTGAATAAGTTATATTCATAGTATTTCATTTAGAGGTGCTGTTATGTGTGCAATGACTGCAGCGTATGTCATTACACTATATTATTTCGTACTCCATATCCAAAGTTCTACACTAGCTACCTATAACTTACAGCGCACAAATCAATGAAGGTGCAATATTTCTTGTGTGAAGCGTGCATCTGTACAAAGCACGTGTAAAAAATGCGGCATGAACGTGTGACATGACAAATAGATAAAAAGAGCCTATGATTTTACTTAGGTCCAATGTTTTACTTATGGAGGACATGACATTTTGCTTTTCATACAAGAAGACCTCAGAAGTGATGGAAAAAATCACACTGTCTCTGGCTCTGTACGAAATAGATGGACAAAGCAAATACAGTTTATACATTTTAAATGCTAGAAAAAAAATTATATTGATCCTTGGGATTGTTGGAACAAACGAGCGCCGGCACTAGGCAAGATGTGATAGCATAATGCAATGGCAATGTTTGAAAATAACTTTGAATATAGTGCATTTCAAATGGTGCATTCATGATTGCACTACATCTCTTAGGTACTTGTCCAGATTTGCTTGCATGTAACTTGGTCCTTCATTTCTACGGTGACAAAACGGGTTCTTTTCTCTGCCGAGATGTTATTCGTAGATGTAACTCATGACCCAAATCAGCCACTGACTGGTAAATAACGATCTCAGCCCACTTGAATTAGATTACAACCCGGGTCCATTGCATGTCATCAAAGACATCGGCCAGCAAGGAGGGTGCACTATATAGGGAGCAGAAAAGGAGAAAGTGTGGAGAGTACGAGGAGAAAAGAAAAAGAGGACTATAGGACTATTTACAAAACCTACCTTATATACAATAGCGATGATTAGCATAATTTACTGAGAAATGTACTGAGACAAGAAGCGGACAGTATGAGTGCATGCATCTTGAAGACAAGCGCCAACACGTGAAGGATGATCGAAGACAAACACCAGCGCCTGAGATGAATGTATACCAACTTTCCCAGCTTTCAGTTCTTTTCTACGAGTGCATGCATAAACAGGATATTGAGCCAATTCGATGTAGTTAGAATGACATTCCAGAAATTTGCAGGGGCCCTTGCAGGGGCCTTTGCAGGCTCCACCTTTGTTCATAGGTCAATTTGTGGAGTTGTCCCTTGGCAATGGACCATTTACAAACTGATCGTGCTCTGATAGAGCGTGGTTGTGGATTATAATTGACAATTCAAAATTTCCCTGCATATTACCCCTAAACATACACAGGAACTGTAGGTATGTTAGTATGTTCCAAAAAACTGTAAGAACAGGCATATAACATTTTTGAGCAATTCTAGTCACTCGTAATAGCTTCACTGCAAAAATCCACATACTATACTCACTACATTTCGACTTTATCTTTGAGAGACAACACATCTCATTAAATTTAGTGCAGTGGTTGCGGAGAAAAATGAATTTTCTATTCTTGTATGTTTAGAAAGCAGCCCCCGAGTTAAACTCCATTTCAAGTGCTATCTCTAAGGGCCATACACAGGACAATCGTCTAGTTCTCATGCCGATTGGTATTGTGGTTAGCGGGCACCAAAGCTCAGCAAATGAGAGATTGCACAAAGTAAGTTTTGTGAAAAGCGGCCCTAATCTTGTGGTAACATCATTAACCACATAACCAACCTCTGAGTGGTGTAGTTATATAGGCAAAACAGATTTAAGAAACGTTCATGCAGTTTCATAAGCAGCAAATAAGCTGATGTTGAAGTATGAGAAAAGTTATCCTTTCAAAAAGCATGTGAATTACCTTCGATAAAAAATGGTAAGCCATAGAGTAAGTGCTTCCAAATATTCTGGTTTAATTTCACTGTTGAGATTATGCTGCAAACAAAAGTTGGAAGGCTGTAAAATGTAATATGCAAACAGTCTGATCACATCGCCTGGTTTCAAAAGCTGCTACAATGTAATCAGAGGTCAGTAAATACAACACTGGTGTCATTCTAGGGAACAAATGCAAGCACTGGCACTACAAACAAGGTCAACTTTGCTTCCACATACATCGCAGTGACCTCCATTAGCTTTTAACCAAGTTGTACTCAACACACTACAGATGAATAAGTACTATATCATAGCATTTCACTTTGAGGAGCTGTTAAGTGCGTATAGACTACAACACGTATTTATTGCAATGTTTCACACTTGATAGATAAAGGGTTCCACCACTTATAACCTGGTGTGCAAAACAATTTAAGCTTAATCTTTGGTATTTTCAACATGCATTTGTGCAAAGCACATACGAAAAAAACTGAACATGATAGTAATGACCGCAATGTAAGATATGTCAGCAATTCGTCTATTTTTTGCCTTGGTTATCCCACATAGGGATGGAGAAAGCTCAAGTGATCTTTCTTGGTTTCAATTTTTTTATTATATAAGATGTGGCAGGCGAATTTTTAGACAGGAAACCCTAAAAAGTAATAAACAAGGTTCCACTGCCTCTGTACAAGATAAATTGGCACAGAAAACACAGTTGATAGAATTTTAACCTCCTGTTGCAATAAAATTACGTAGTTCCTTGGAATGCTAGAACAAACGAGCACTCGCACAGGGCAAGACATCAAAGCACTATGAAGTGGTAACACTCTAGCAAAGTGAGAAAATAATTGTGAACATGGTGTATTTATAGTAAAGGGTACGCTTTATTATTGGACATCTCAAGGGTACTTGTATGTAACTTGGTCATCTGCTTCTATAGCAACCAATATAGCAGGTTTGCTTTGTTGAGATGATACCCATAGGTGTAGCTGATAACCTAATCAACCACCGGGCTGGTCAACAAAGATCTCAACCCACCTCAAGATTACAACCTAGGTACATTGCACACCAGCCAAGAGCAATGTCAGCTCTGTGACATGTCCTCCTCTGGCTACACCCTCTGCCTGCAGCATGCGTTAGCACTGACAGCACAGGACACTGGCCAGCAGTCAAGAGCACATGCCAATCGTGCAAGCAACCAGGGTGCAAAGGACAGACAGTGTTTTTGTGCACCAAGTGCCCTTCTGTTGGAACAAATATGTCAGCTGTTTTCAGTATTTTCGCCAGCTATAGGTTATCAGAAAAGGACCAAAATAAATTGCTTTGCACAAGTTGAGTTGGCAACTGCCTCAAACTCGTTTATTTTTTTTTTCAGGTACAAGTGCAACATTTCCTGGCCTATGTGACAGTTGTTGCAAACTTGCTATATACATGAAAAACTGCAAGCCCGTAACCTTTAGGGCTTCTGCTCTGTGTGAGAGAGCATGTGGATCAACAGGTTGTCCTTCCTCGAAAAGGATGCACCGCAGTGCACACAGGGAAAGGAATGCTCTTGCATGTGACTAAGCACATGCTGTTTAAGGTGGCTATTCCGAGTGAATGTTTTTGGGCAAAGCGGGCACTGGTAGGGGCGCTCTCCTGTGTGGCTGCGCACATGCCGTCTCAAGTTGGAACCACTAGCAAATCCTTCAGGGCAGAGGTGGCACTTGAAGGGGCGCTCACCAGTGTGTTTGCACAAGTGTTTGTTCATGTCATATTTTTGGTCCGTCTTGTAACTGCACAGCCGGCAGGAATGCAGCGAACCATGCACAGACACGAGCGAGTGGTATGTCTCCAGTGAACCCGACGACAAGGAACCTGCAAAGTCACAGGAAATGCGAGAAGACGATGTGAAGAATTTTTCACACATTTGATGGAACTGGAGTGCTACATTAGCAAACAAGAAGGCTTGCCACACTTGTAGGCAAAATACAGGTTGACCTCGGCCTACCCAACCCACATGTTACAGTCGTGGCACGCACACTGATGCAGTACATGTCTAACCCAAGTTCCTATCTCTCTATACATAAATAAGCATCTTGAATACATACAAACCCCTGCTGACAATACAGAGAGGTTGAATTTGGCACGCAACTTTGATGTTATGCCTAAACAGCCAAATCACTTTGCATATGAAGCGCTGCATTAAATAATGACCTACTCAACTAAGTATTGCATGTTCTTCTTGTACAGAACTTATACAATGAAACACAACAAAGGTATCAACTCATATTGGAACACACGAAGCATATGAAATGAAACATAAATATGAATGATGAAAAATATCAAATAAAATTATACATGTGAAGCTAAAATGGACAAACACAGCACTTACAATGAAATCAATGGCATCACATTTGTTGGTAGAGGAATATACTGTCATACTTCTCGACATTATACAATGGATTGCTTCTCTCTATTTGTGTGTTGTGAACATTTTCCGTGATCCTTTTCCATTGCGTCAGCAAAAGCAAGATGAAACAATTTGTAAAGCCTACGGGCGATTGAGAGTACGAAAATAAAGAAAGAAAGAAATAAACTGCAAACTATTGAGAGTAGCTTAAGTGCCAGTTTTATTTCTACCAGACACTACCGCAAAAAACGCACAAACTTTTAACAAATATGTATGATATAAGGACAATTCCACATAATAGATTATCTTTATGGAACTACATTTTCTGCTGGTACATTTGCAGCCTTTTTTCTTTACCTTGATGATAGAAATCAGTCTCTGCAATAAAACCTTTTTTTCATGATTTCAGCAGAATGACAGGGCAGCAAGCAACTGGTCCTTCGAATTGTCAATCATGAACAATGGTAATGCGCACTTACCTGCGCATTGGATGGTTTTCTTGGCCGGCACATGTGAGCCACTACTGCGTAACATTAAGATAATTGGCAAGAGTGGTGATATGTTAGCTAGAGAACTTTTGGAGGCCTATCACATAAAAGAGAGAGGAACGAGTTGTATTAGTGATACGTCTGTTTTTCTGTTTGACGAGATGCAGCTGCTAAAAACATCACTGTAATCGCCTTAGACGACACTGACACAAGCATGCAGATTTGTTGAATCCCTCTTGCTCTGCTGTAAGAATAAAACAGTTGAAGTTCAGCGCCTGACCTACCGTTTCCTACTTCTCTTTCCAAGTCTTTCTTTTCCTGTTCGTGCAACCATGCTTTTCTCGGGCAGCAAGTAGGTTTGCCATTACACTTGGTCCAGACAACGGAAAACCATAGTTGGCAATCGGTAAACAGTCATAACACTATTCATTATCAAACTGGTGAGTAAATAATATATCAAACTGCTGTGTCATGTAACACAGCAAACAAATGAATTCTTTCTGAGAACAGCCTGGTGAGCTGGATTCCTGGTGAAGTCCAAACAAAACTCCTTGTACGTCTTGTAGGAGGTATGAACACATCTGTAACAGCAGAGACATCCCTGTTAGGGCCAACACAAACACAAATACACCTACACAACCTTTTCTTTCCTTTGTATCGACAAGTATGTTTAGGTTAGGCCACGGTGGTACACTTCAATATTTATTATGATCTCCCATATCTATCACGAACAATTATTCATGCCTACTTCATAATACTGGAATATATTCAATCAATCAATCAAATCTTTGTTTCCAACGACAGCTGGGGGTTCCTTAGGCGAAAAGTGGTAATAATACCACTTGAAAATGCCTAAGGGCCCACGTACATGACAGCGGTATTAAAATACATACTTTCAAAAACGAATTTGTAATAATAGAGAAAAAAATGCCGGTAAAAAATTTAAAGATGTTGTGCAAATACAACAATGGAACAATAGAACAAATGAGGTCAATATATAAGTACACTCTAGGACGGTTGTACATTGGAGCTGAAAGATTCGGTGTTCACGTGAACACATATCATAAAATGACGAAAACAATAAATGCGATACAAAGAGTAATGAAACATTCTTGATCGTGTTCGGACAGTATATTATAAAAAACTTTAGACAAGAGTTGTAAAAAATTCACAAATTTGTTTTTTTTGTAAATGTAGAAAAGTTGGCATCTTTCTTTTCATATTTATTAAGTAGGGATGCCATTGTGAATCTAAGAGACCACAAAAAATAGGTCATGCGTGAACGAGGAACAAGCCACCTGTCGGCGCTGTGGGTGTGTGAATCAGTGTAATGCATGCTTATGTTAGATGAATCTTTAATAAACACTCTGAATTGTTCCTTTGCGAAGAAATAAGCATACATTAAACGAAAATTCAACATGCGTTTTACATTGATTATTTTATGGCAAGCAAACAATGTATCTGTAGAACTATTGCGCTGGATGTTTGCAATATACTGAAGTGCTCTCTTCTGCAATAGGTGAATTGTTTTTATGTTACTTAGGGTTGTGGTGCCCCAGACTAACAGGCAGTAATTTATACAGGAAGAAAACAGAGCATGATAAATCTGAAGTTTAGCTTTTTCTGGAAGAAAGACATCGTGACAGAACATCAGCAGCACGTGATAATGATTTTGTCAGTTATTCAATATGACACGTTAATGTCACATGAGCAGAAAAAGTCACACCCATAACTTTATATTTCTCCACTATTTCAACGGGTATTCCCACTAGCATTAATGATTGGTTCACGTTGACCTCCGTGCCTCATGATCTGAAAAAGACAGCTTTTGTTTTTTTCGCATTTATTCCTAGGCCATTAGCAGTGGACCATTGCAGCACATCTGAAAGTACACTTTGGGTTCTGGCAACAATTTCAGTTGGATTTTGTCCAGAAACAAAAATACTAGTGTCATCTGCATAGAGTAGGAATGAGGCATCATTGTTTATCTTAACAATATCATTTATGTAGATATTGAAGAGCATTGGTCCTAAAATGCTTTCTTGAGGTACGCCACAAGAAATGGTTTTAGAAGAAAAACAGTTAGCAATTGAAACGCATTGTTTCCTCTCAGACAGTTATGAACTAAACAATGAATTAGCTACACCACGTACCCCGTAAGCGTTTAACTTCCCGAGTAAAATGTAATGGTTTAGGGTATTGAAGGCCTTGCTATAGTCAATGAAAACACCAAGCGTAAGCTTTTTTTCTTCGATGTTCTTAATTATCACTTATTTTTGAGCTAACAGCGCAGTCTGTGTAGATTTACCACGTTGAAAACCATGCCGATACTCTGAAAGTATATTGTGTTTGTTAAAGAAGCTATTTACACAGCAGAATATTATTTTCTCTAATCCCTTAGAGAATACAGATATTATTGAAATTGGTCGGCAATTATTAGCATTATTAGTATCGAATCTCCACTTTTAAATATACAACAGAAACTTGAGATTTTCATGAGATTTGGGAAACAGCCAGACCGAAAGACTAGATTAAACACGTAAGCAGGTCAATTACGTGCTTAATCGCTCCTACCTGAAATCCATCGACATCGACAGCTTTACTGTTTTTTAGGGAAAGAAATGTGCATACTATTTCTGCTTCATCTGTAGGTGCGAGAAAAATTGTATCAGTATTATGGTAAGTAATATGAGTATAAGCAATGCTTCCCAGTAGTTGCACTGCATTAGCAAAGTGCTCCCTGAAGTGCTCGGCTAAAGGCACACCGTAGAGTTTGTTCCCGCTAATGGTTATTTCCGTTAAAGTATTCTGACCCGCTTTGCAGTTCAGTGCCTGATTGATGGCTTTCTAAACTTGGTTTCGGCGCCGTCGATAGATGTCAGAAAACATGTGGTTATAGTAGGAGGCCTTTGCCTTTTTCAATGCGGCAGTTAGTTTGTTTCTGCAAGTTTTAAAGGCCTCAAATTCCTTAATAATCCTTGTGCACAAAAACTTCTTTAAAAAGCTAATTTTTCTTGCACCGCTATTGCGAACACAAATTTCTCTCCGTGAAGAGCCTTGATACCAATGGCTCGTCTGGAAACACCAAGTGTTCCAATGCTCCTGCGATCACTTATTCAACACATCAAAAGTCTTATTGCCAAGAGCTAATGAAGGCTCTCCTACAGACACTGAATGATGACATCAATAAATCCAGATATCACTACTTAAAAGGAAACTGGTCCTCAAACAGGAATAAACTTTCACTGAGCGTGCAGCTCAAACAAAAACGCTCATCAATGTCAGCATTGTTTATTTTATTTCAGTTGCCTTCTCTGCACTTTTTTTTGGTTTGTCAAAAACTTGCCATGTTGGAATGCAGGAGACTGCACCTCAGGCCACAGCCTGTGCAAAAGCTTCATGTAGTAGCTGCCATGAACTTCCACACTCACAGAGTGATATTGTCCATATGTAGTAAACTGTCCATAATAAATTAAACAGTACTATATGCAGAGGCCTAATCAAATGTAAACATGACTTTTTTGAAGATCAACCCCCCTTAATGAAGCACCTTAACACAACACTTGCTCGGAATTCACAGCCAATTGTCATTCTTTGGTCACCTGTCAGGTTGCACGTATCTCACACCTATATGTCCTTCATAAGCTGCTATTGCTTAACTTACTAAATGCAGTGTATCAGAGAACACTGGCACTTTTACTTTGACTGTCAGTGCACACCCATCCATAACCTCCACCTGCAATCGCACCAGTAGGGAGTGCAGAGCATTACATAAATACCCACTATAGAAGCCTATTTATAGTGCCCCTACAAAGTTGTACAATACAGGTGGGAATGATGCATATGATGACTGCTACAAACGTGACATAAGAACCATGCATTCATCACATCTTTATATAACAACAGCATTTAAACATGTTCATTTAGTGAACATAAACAAAATACAGTACTCACTTCTCAAACAGTAAAAGAAGGAGTGATGTGAGGTACACATTGCAGTACAGCCCTAAAATTACCTATTGAATACCGATGCAAAATGAGAATGTATGCAGTACAGGGAACCCAACTACAGTAGGATATTTATACAATGCAAAACGGTGCTATACTTGAAGGGAAAATGCCAGAATAAAATAACGATAGCTATGATGTTAAAGCACATTGAAGGCAAGCACTATATCAGACCATATCTACCATAAATCACCCTGCCCTCTGTCCCTACATAACAATCCTAAATGTTCACTATTTCAGTTAATGCTCTCTAAGCTAATTAAAGAATAAAATCCACTTAATTGCATGACTACATTGCAATGTGTTGAAAAATTGTGTTGACTACATTGCAATCGTGTTGAAAAACAACACATGTATTTCAGTGTGTCTTGCTCATGAGTTACTTTGGGCAGATTAGTATTCAGTAGAGCCGCCACAATTCTGGCTACATATTACCGCTTGCCTTGCAAAGCACTCATCAGACCAGACAGAGGGCCATTGTTTAAACGAGCAAAGCATCTCTACATCACCTGCTATATGTTGCTTGCTAGTCACTAGTAAAAGAATTCTGTTCCAAAAGGCAACAGCCACATTTCCTCTCATGGACAACCATGGCAATAGACACCCGAGCCTAATAAAAAAGAAAGTATGATTCAACAGAAGCTCATTATGTCACATGACCAGTTGTAGGACAATGCACAACACAATGTAAGTGTGTTATATGTGAGTGCATGAGGACTGAAGGCACAGAGGTATACAAGGCACAATTATAGTCTATGTTCACAATGTAAGCCTTGTTGCATTTATTATGCATTGATGAAACATAAATGGTACCGATATAAATCAGGCCAAAACCCAATAAAGCGGCTGAATGATGAAACAAATCTACAAGGTAAAAAATTATGGGTTTTTACGTGCCAAAACCAGTTCTGATTATGAGGCACGCCGTAGTGGGGGGACTCCAGAAATTTGGACCACCTGGGGTTCTTTAACGTGCACCTAAATCTAAGTACACAGGTGTTTTCGCATTTCGCCCCCATCAAAATGCGGCCGCCGTGGCCGGGATTCGATCCCGCGACCTCGTGCTGAGCAGCCCAACACCATAGCCACTGAGCAACCACGGCGGGTGATCTACAAGGTAGCTTAGGAGAAATATCTCGATACTGTTAAGTTCACTCAACAGGTAAGCAAACCCGACAGGTAAAAAAAGAATTTACAAGGCCCATTTGGCCAAATACACATACAATAAATATTACTGTTTAGGGCTTAATTCCAAATATAAGCTCCGAGCACATGTGCTGATATCTCGTGTCACCCCTAAGAATGAATGGCCAATAGGTGGGACAGAGGGTTTGTGGCCAGGATGTGAACGTCATTAAAAGAATGTGGAAGACTGCACAAGACATGTGAAATGTTACATTTCCCGCAATCCTGCCAATCTGGTTCCTAGCAATATGTGCATATGCATTTAGCAACAAACCAATAAGTAAAGTGTAAAACAACAAGAGAAAGAGAAAATGCTACTTAAAAAGTGCATTATGTCCTTGTCATGTGAACCATGCTTACTTCTACTGCAAAAGACGATCGCCCTAGTTTCCACACTTATTGTATAGGGTTTGTATAAAAAGTATTGGGAACAATTCGGACAAAAGGTCATTTTGACTCTCGACCTTCACGATGCCAAATGGAATCCAACTTGGAGATATCGCCGGTTCACCCATATTTACAAGTCGGTTCGACTCCCACCAAAGGTCAAGGGATTGACTCCCACCAAAGGTCGTGGGTTCGAGTGCCTTAATTCACTATATCTCAATTAACTGTGCCTTTATTACCTTGCCTTAATTAACACGACAGGTCGTGCTGACGCTTCTTCGCCTCGGCTTCACGCTTTATTATAAAGAAATTGATGACCTCATTCGCTCTAATTAACACCAAAGGTCTGGGTCTTAATCTGCCTTAACACCACAGGTAGTGGGTTCGACTACCAACAAATGTCAAGGATTCAACCCCTATAACTTTTGATGCCATGATTTTTGATGTCATGAATTTTGGTGCCATAACGCCGGATGGCCAATTTTACGTCCCATGAGCCATCTAAGGCTTTTGCCTTAATACAGTAATTACGAAATATTGAATAATTAAACAGTTACCTAATTACTTTTTGGCGCACAGTGCAATTTACAAAATGTAGTATGAGACTTCACAAGGCACATATGAATGTAACGAATTCGAAGGATCACAGCAGTTTTGAGATATGCATGCCCATAGGGTGCAATAAAATACAGTGGTGTTCCAGGTATTTTTGTGCTTGAATCCATAAAAAGGCATTTGGTTAAAGAAAGTAAGTGGCACAGAAGTGAATTGTCACGTCAAGTTTGACGGCACTTGTCTCAAGACTGCTGCTAGTTTTGAAATTTATTCCAAAGCATATGTGCCTTGAAAACTCACTCGCTTCAATTCATAGGTTGAATTATGTGCTCAGAATAATTAGTTAAAACGTTGGTTATTGCCGTTTTGTTACTTAGTCATTATGCATTTTAATTTTTTGTTCAAGTAATGTCCAGCTCTAACGTAATCCAGCTCAATGAATTGATTCTTGTAAATGACACAGGAAATTTTATAAATTCTATTGACATTAAAAACAAAAGCACCTTGTATAACGCTTGACAAAGCAAGCGGCACAAAAAAATATCACTAAGTGATTGGGCTATTTCATGGCACAGCAACCTTATGGAGGGTATGGTGCCATTACACGATTCAAGGGCAGTGTTCGCAGCGTGGGAACCCAGTTTTCTGTAAGGCACAAACTGTACCATACGCCTTGCGAGAGAAGGTGGAAAAAGAATTGGTGGAATTGGAGAAGGCTGGTGTCATAACAGTACCTTGGCAATGCCCCTAGTAATTGTACCAAAGAAGAGTGGTACAGAAATCAGGATGTGCAGTGACTATGAAGTCACTAATTAAGGCCATTGAGCTAGATCATTATCTTCTACCTCTTCCAGAGGGCAGCTTCGCCTCTCTTGTCTAAGGATCTGTGTTCACAGTCCTTGATTGATGATTGATGGATATTGTTTTTTGACGCAAGGGCCAGAAATGACCAAGAGCGCCATGACACTTGGCGATTCATGGCAATGAGAAAAATTTAATATGGTGGAAATCGAGTGGCTGTATATTGGCCTAAAATATTCGCTATACATGGTGTAAGATATGTATCCATTAAAAAAATGTGAATGAAAAGTGAGTCCTATGGTTATAAAAGTACTTTATGAAGAGTTATATACTAAAGCTTGTTAAATATAGCAGCACTATAGTGCCTCTGTAGAGTCCTTTAGCGCAAGGGCTGCGAGGTATGTGCTCTGTAAGTGACTGCATTGCAGCTACAGCCTCCAAGGAGAGGTTGTGCTACAAATAGCCTGGCCAAATTATTTCTATGGTATTCGTTTCTGCTAAGAACTTGAGTATTGTTTTAAAATTAAATAGAGGGCCGTTGCTTAAAAAGAACACTGGTTGCAAAGGTATATTATGATGGTATAAAGAAAGGAAGAACATTTTTCTCTCCTCTTCTTATAATGGGCACTGAACAAGAACATGAAAGACTGTAAGTCTACTGCCACATCTATTGCATGTCGGAGGGTTATTTCCAGTTAAAAGATATGAACGAGTGCTGTAGGTGTGCCCAATTCTTAATCTACAGAGCAGTACTTCCTGGTGCCTTGTTGTTTTTACAGAGATCCAGTTCCCTATTTTTGGTTTTATTAAGTGCAGTTTATTGGATACCTGAGTGTCCCACTGCTTCTGCCAACATTTCCGTAGTTTATATCGTAAAGATAGCTTAAGGTCTGTGTACGGTATGGATATATTAATATTTGTATCACAAAAAGCTACATATGTAGCCCTTTCATCAGCAGCTATGTTTCCCGCTAGGCCTCTATGGCCAGGCACCCAACAAAGAACAATTATTTGGTTCGACATGTATGCTGAGCATAGAAGGTTGTAGACTTCATTAAGGATAGAGATTTTGTGTTTGCGTAGACTTGATATGCCATGAACAATGCTTAATGAATCGGTGAATATGACAGCCGTTATTATACCAGTTTCTTTTATATGTTTCACAGCAGAGAGGATTGCGTATGCCTCCGCTGTGAAAATGCTGGTGTTTGGATTTAATGCACCGGACGCTGAAAATGACGGTCTGAGAGCTGCATAAGCTACACCATAAGTAGACTTTGAAGGGTCTGTGTAAAACTCCGCACAGGAGTACTTTGCCTGGAATTCGAGAAAGTGTGAATGTAACGCACCTCAGGAGCATGTTTTGTTATTGTGACAAAAGACATATCACATTGGATAGTCTGCCATTCCCAAGGTGGTGCAAGAGAAGTGGGAGTCATTAGGACTGTTCTCGATGTTGAATACCGGTTTCATTAGCCAGTTGTTCTAAGCGCACAGATAGAGGAGTCTATCTGTGCGCTTGTGATAGAGGAGTCTATCTTGAGATAGAGGAGTCTATCTGTGAGGAGTCATCCACAGATAGAGGATGGGCGGTTACGGTAAAGTCTTACAGAGGACAAGTCAAGTACAGTTGGCTAACACGGATGTTCGTTATTCGATTTACATTTAAAAAAGTAGGAGAAGCTTAGATAAGTTGTGCGTAGGTGTAAGGACCAATCGTTCGCCTCAACATACAGACTTTCAACAGGGCTTGTCCTAAATGCGCCTGTTGCCAGCCATATACCTAGATTGTGAACTGGGTCAAGAATTTTGAGAGCAATGGACAGTCCACTAGGTGGACTCTTACAGAATACCTCCCCAGAGCTCAGTCCACGTGAGCGAAAAGTTGGCGCGCGTATCATATTCGCGGCGTGCGTTGTTTTGTTTCGCTTGTGAAAGCGCGGAATGCAACGATGAGCAAGCCTCCTGACCAACAGAAGGTGATCGAAAAGTACCTCCAAGGGTTACATCATCATGAAGACGGCTACTCCCATGGCTACCTGAAGTCAGACGATGAGCTTAAGCTTTTTGAGAGGTCCTTGGCTGCCGGCAACGAGAGGTATATGCTGTGCGGACATCAAGCGACCTGAACAAGCCATTTACATGTAAGGATATATCGACTGCTTCTTAATGTTTCACTGTGTGCATAGATTTATCTTTGAAAAACGCAGTAGTAATTTTAACTAGGGACTCAACGCGGCTGAACGACTTGTTCCTGTTTCCCGGCTCTTGCATTTCTTTTATACAGTCCCGTGAAAAACGTATCAGTGGGGTTCTACTGTATATAATTTCACTTACAGGTACTGTTAAGTGCGCACTGACTACGGCGTGCGTTTATTACAAAGTTCTCAATCAGTTACTGATAACTTATACTAACTGAGGGTGGGCCAATATTCAGGTTCGGATATGAATAAAATATATTATTATGCACTGACTATTCATATTCTTATTCGAAAAAGAACTATTCGGCATTTTCAAATATTAAAAACGAACAAAATATTTCGCAACCGAAGTATGTTAAGGCCTGGTTACTGTTCTTTGTCAGGTAAACAAAGTACTGCTAATTATCAGAAGTGAAACAATGACAAAAGTTTACGAAAGAATGCAAAAAAAAAAATAGGTAATGCAATCTTTGTGTTCGAACCTGCGACTTTTACTTGTAGTCTTCGATTTAGTGCTTTTGGCCGTCTAGCCTTCTAGCAGTGTCTAGGCTTCAAGCAGTTTTATTTATTGTGCTACATTCTGTGATGTTTACCTTGCAACAGGCAAGGTAAATGTTTTTTATTCAAAATTTCATTTGTGTAAAGATAGACAGCAGAGTAAAGCTTCATTTAGGTAATATTACAAGAAAGAATGGTTGAGGCAGTTGAATACCTCTCTATGCAGCTTAGAAATCACCTACTGCCATAAAAAATTCGACCAACTGGTTTATTAAAAAAAAAGCAGCTCCACGCCCCTGACGTTTAGGGCTTGTTGCCTGTGTGAAGGGACATGTGGATCTAGAGTCTCGCCTTCTGTAAAAAGGACATGCCGCAGTGCAGACAGGAAAAGGGACCATCTCCTGTGTGCCTGCAGAGATGCTGTTTCAAGATGAAGCTGTTAGTGAATGTGTCCATGCATGCACAGGTGACACTGGTAGGGACGCTCGCCTGTGTGGCTGCACACATGCTGTTTAAGGTTCCAATCTCGAGAGAATGTGTGCGGGCAGAGGTGGCACTTGAAGGGGTGCTCGCCCGAGTGTGTGCACAGGTGAGTCGTCATGTTCCACTTGTGTTTGGTCACATACGAGGTCTGTTAGAAAAATAGCCGACCTTTTTTTTTGCCAACACCTGATGGATGTGAAACTAGCGCGCTTGCATCAGCCGACCTTTAATGTTCGTGCGCATGCGCAAATTTTTTTCCGCCTGCCGATAGCATCAGTCACTGGGACGCAGCGTTTGAGTGAGGTAGTGCGCAGTGCTCTCGTCGATTTTTGTAGGATAATGACGGAGCGACTGGAGCAGCGCTACTGCATCAAATTTTGCCAGAAACTGGGCGACAGCCAAGTGGGAACCCTTCGGAAGATTCAGATGGCTTTTGGTGACGATGCTATGAAGAGCACATAGATTATGGAGTGGTACAACCGGTTTAAAGACGGCCGCACATCGCTGGCGAGCGAGCGAGCCACGCTCCGGTTGGCCATCGACAAGCCGAAATGACAAAGTCATTGCCGAAGTGAACGCTGTGGTGATTCGGGACCATCGTGTGACTATCCAAGAAATTGCGGAAGAGGTGGGCGTCAGCACTTTTTCTGCACATTCCATTATGACCGAAGATTTGGCCATGAAGAGAGTTGCGGTGAAATTCATGCCGAAGCTGCTCACGGTGGAGCAAAAGCAACTTCATGTTGAAGTCTCACAGGACATGCTGGATTCCACAAACAGTGACCCCGACTTCATGAACACCATAATCACTGGTGACGAGTCTTGGGTGTACGGGTACAACCCGGAAACCAAATCCCAGTTGTCACAGTGGAAGTATTCCACGTCACCAAGACCAAAGAAGGCCCGCCAAGTAAGCAGCAACGTTGAAGTGATGTGGACTGCTTTCTTTGACTCCCGTGGTGTGGTACACCACGAGTACGCACCACAGGGTCAAGCAATCACCAAAGAGTACTACAGGGGTGTCCTCCGTTGCCTATGTGATGCTGTGTGGCGCAAGAGACCGGAGTTGTGGTCAACAGGAAATTGGCGCATCTATCACGACGATGCTCCTGCATATTCCTCGCACTTGATTCAGACTTTTTTGTCGAAAAACCAGACTCCTGTAGTTCAACAGGCTCCTTACTCTCCTGATATGGCCCCCTACAACTTCTGGCTGTTCCCCAAAATCAAGAGACCATTGAAAGGAGCGCGAATTTAGACAAGAAAGCACATTATGGCTGCAACAACAGCTGAGCTTAACTCCATTCTGAAAGAGGCCTTTTCGTAATGCTTCCAACAATGGCAGCACCGCTGGGAGAAGTGTGTGGAGTCCCAAGGAGACTACTTTGAGGGTGATTAGGTTTCCAACGCTCCAGTTATGCCAGTTTTTGTTCTTCAGCCAAACGTTGGATACTTTTCTAACAGACCTCATGACTGCACTGCCAGCAGGAATGCTGCTGGCCATGTACGGACACAAGAGAATAGTACTACTCCAGGGACCCTGAAGGCAAGGAACCTGCGAAGTTAGAGAGTACAGGAAGGCGTCCCACAGGCTTAAAGTCTCCCTTCAGTGCAGGGGGGGCTCAAATAGCACACACGCTTATATCTATATATTGTAATGAAGTGTGGGTCCGTGGCTCGGAGGCGGGATGGAAGAAGTGAAGGACGAAGCAGAATAGAACAGCATGCCCAAGGAATGCAGCAACGTTGAAGTGATGTGGACTGTTAGAAAAATAGCCAAACTTTTTTTTTTTTGCCAACACCTGATGGATGTGAAACTAGTGCGCTTGCATCAGCCGACCTTGAATGTTCGTGCGCATGCGCAAATTTTTGGACTGTCGTATACTGACAGTCCAAACGTTACTAAACATATATGCTTCTCCCCAGAGACGCTCCTTCTATATGTTTATTAGAGAACCGACTGCATTCTTTGAGAATCAATGGTCCAGACTGCATTGTCCCCAGGTAGTTTTTGTGCAGAAACTATTAGAGCCATTAGAAATATCAATCCGTGATGTGGATTTTCAAAATTTCCCTACTGCGACAGTAAGCGTTGAATTCGATGATACATTTCCTAATAACGCTAAACTCCTGCCTATTTGATACCTAAAAAGTTTGCTAGATGACCACCTCGAGAACCTCCAAATAAATGCAGTAATAGCCACAGATGCTTCTGTCAGTGAAGAGAAGGCAGGTGTGGGTATTTTTTTTTCGCCATCCTTAAATTGGTCTTTCTCCCTTCGACTACCCGACTTTACGCCAATATTTCAGGCGGAGTTATTAGCGATCATCCTAGCTCTACGAAAACTTCCCACATCTATTACTTCAGCCGTAATCTTAACCGACTCCTTGTCTGTTTGCTCCGCTTTATCAGTGCCCAATTCATCTATCATTCTCCGAGAATTTCATTCATCCATCCCCCAACATTTACGCCTTATCCATCTCGTATGGGTGCCTGGGCACGTGGGGCTCACTTTAAACGAATCTGCAGACGCACTAGCAGCGGCATCTCTTAACGGCCCGGTACTGAGGATCCCAAGACCTTCGGCATACGTCACTTCTGCGAGATTTAAAAAATTTTCTGTCCAAGAAGAACAGGCCAAATCATGTGTACTCAATAACACCAATTTTCAGCACCTTAGGTTTCCTTGGCACAGCAGATGGTGTTCAACAAGAAAATTTGAAGTGTTGTTTACTAGAATGTGTTGCCGAATACCAAGGCTTAATTTCTATACCCATAGGTCTGGTTTGGCGCCTTCCCCTCAATGCTTTTATTGCAATGAACCCGAAACTATGGATCATTTCTTTATAGATTGTCGTAGGTTCACCATGCATAGAAAACGACTCCTAGAAGGTCCCCTTCGCCAACTTGGATTGAACATTATGTTACCTATCATTCTATCTCTGGGGGCGTCGGCACTAGCACACTGTAATAGGAACGTATGTGATGCCATATTTAATTTTGTAATGGAAACAAAGAGACTGCCATGCTAATTTATTTTTCACAACAAAAATATTCGCTTCAAATTTTAAGATGCTATAGCATGAAAATTAATATTAACGATTATAATTTATTGATTATCTCATTCTTAAGTAAGAAAATCCCATTTAGGTATCCTTCATTTTTCTTCCCACTGCCGCCCGATTCATGGCCAATCCCCCATAGTGGGTTGTGCTATATCTACAGGCACCAAACCAAACCAAGGAATGGGTGTCGTGTCTGTTCTCGTCTCTTACAATGGCACAGTTGCCAAACCGCAACTCCTTCGAAGACCTCGACGTCCCTGTGTCCATGAGACTCCGAAGTGGACGTACACTCTCGGACTTGCCGCCAGGGCCGTCCACGGATGGCGTCCAAGCAGTCCAAGCCTCCATGCAGCGTCGTCACTCCACTGCAGCATCGTCATTTCACAAGCTATGTCCCTGCTGACTCAACAGCTCAAGACATCCGGATTTGGGTATGCCACACTCACACCGCTCTCCGAGAATGAAATTCCATGTTTTCATGGTTTTAAAGATGACCCTACCACGTGGCTTATCATAACTCGGCTGCTCTCAAGCACCCCTGGGCAGTGACTACCGAAAAATCCGTTGCCGAAGGACGTCTTCGAGGATCCGCCCAAGCATGGCATCGATTCCAAGGTAGCGATTACACATGGCCATTGGAGCGCGGCTGCTTATGATGCGCGTTTTATGATGATGCGGTCACGCCGACAAGTTTAAACCGAAGACATAGCAACCTACATTTACGACAAGCTGTCCCACTTACAAGCATGCGACATATCCTGGTCCTCCTCGGCAGCCAGGCAGTACATCATTGATGGGCTACACGACTCAACGCATGCAGCCGTCTTGTCCCTGCACACACACCAGGCCGACATTGCCACTTTTGTACGCCAGGCGGTGGAGTTGCAGGACACTTCTAGTCGCTGCTCGTCGGCTGCAGCCTGCCCGCAAGAGCCGGCTCCACCAAGACACAGATGCTTTGCGTGTGGGCACTCCGGCCATGGAGATAAGAACTGCCCCCAAGCCCAACATCAATCCATGCAATTTCAAACATGCCCGCTCCCAACACTCAAGGTCCGTGTCGACGGCATCGGAGAACTTACGGCGCTTGTCGATACTGGAGCACAGCGAATGGCGTTGCTTTGACACCACGCCCCTGAAACTCTCGAGAATTGGACTGAGGCACCCCTACGGGGCCTCGGGCGTAACATACTGCCGGTCGGTGCACTGAACCTCCACCTCCAAACCGAAGCCGGCACGAAAGTCTTGAACGCAGTGCCTGTCCTCGAGGATCTGCCTGCAGACATGGTTTTAGGGGCCGACTACCTTCGTTCAGGAGAAGTGCGGCTCACTGTGGAAGGAAGCAATGTAAACGTTGTTCCGTGGCTCCGACTACGTCTCCTGCTCAACCTTCTGAGGGTGAGCTGACTACGCTACTTACACTCTCTGCTGATACTACTGCTCAGCTACCTGGAACTAGCGTGCTAGAGCACCATATTCCAATCGACAATCATCCGCCAGTGTCTATACCGCTGCGAAGATATGCCGAACTAGAGCGGACTGTAATTGCCCAACAGGTACAAGAAATGGTAGCCGCTAACATTATCAGGCCGTCTTCCAGTCCGTGGGTTGCCCCTGTTGTCTTAGTCCTTAAGAAGGACGGGAATCTTCGATTCTGTGTCGACTACCGAGAGTTGAACACACACACTATACTAGACTCGTACCCACTGCCACGCATTGACGATGCCATTGACGCCGTAAGGAATGCCAGGTTCTTTTCGTCTCTAGATTTGAAAGCAGGATATTGGCAGATCAACGTGGCTGAAGACGATAAGTTTAAGACGGTCTTCTGGACACCATGTGGCTTGTCCGAATTTAACCGGATGCCTTAATTTCGGACTGCGAACAGCCCCAAGTACTTTCCAGAGCACCATGATCACAGTTTTGGGTGCACTGATAAACCACGTATGCATTGTGTACCTCGACGACATTCTAGTTATTGGGGAAACCGAAAAACAACATCTGCAAAACTTCGACGAAATACTGCAGAGGTTGCATAACGCCGGTTTTCGACTTAACCTCGAGAAATGTCAGTTCGGATTGACTACAATATCTTATCTCGGCTATAAGATATCGCGTAACGGTGTACAACCCCTGTCCGAATGCATAGACGCCGTAGCCAAATATCCCGCACCAACCTGTATTAAACAGCTCCAAGTATTCCTCGGAATGGCATCGTACTTGCCCAAGTTTGTCCCGAAATTTGCTTCAACTGCTGCTCCCCTCACAGATTTGCTAAAGAAAGGAGCTCAATTTCAATGGGGGCCTTCGCAAGATACAGCCTTCCAAACCCTCAAACACCAGCTGACACATTGTCCGGTGCAGTGTCACTTTTATGCCAATCTGATGCGAGTCAGATTGGCATAGGGGCAGTTTTGCTTCAGCATGACACAGATGGGCATACACACGTTGTCGCTTATGCCAGTCGTGAACTCTCAGACCGGAGCGTCATTACCACTCGAACGAACTGGAGTGTTTGTTTGGCTGTAGTTTGGAGCGTGGGCGAGAAGTTCCGTCATTATTTGTTTGGCCGACAATTCACAGTGGTAACGGATAATTCCACCATTGCATGGATGTTTCAAAAGCAGTACCTGAAACACAAGTTTGCCCGATGGATTGTTCGGCTACAGGACTAGAAGTGCATCTGTCGACAGGCAACGTGACATCATGTGCTTTTCTTACAGGAGCAAGCCAGTCGCAGTGTGGCAGAGTGTAATGAAGAGTGGGTCCGTGGCTCGGAGGCAGGATCGAAGAAGTGAAGGATAACGCACAATAGAACAGCTTGCCCTAGGAACGGGTGTCTCTTACAATATATATATCCACAGACACACGCACGCACGCCTGTGAAGCGTGTAATCACAGGATCCAGCAGTGATGAAACAGGTCAAAGAATAGAAGCACGTAGGAAAAATGGCAGAATTTTACCATCACAATCACAATTAAATCATGTATTGAAAAACGGGAGAGTTAGAATTGCCCCACACAAGGCACCACTGGTAATAAAATGACCTCCAGCATCTGTGGAAGGGGCGCCACAGTGTTACAGTTGACCTGCGAGTGGGGGGGGGGGGGGGGGGGATCGAGCCTCTCAAAATTGGAGACGGGGCTGGGCCACCCCAAGCGCCCCCCCCCCCCCCCCCCCGACTTTAAGCACTGACGCTGCAAACCATGTGTCAACACCTGAAATGCTACACCTGGCAATCAACGAAAATTACCATGCTTCTTGGCAAAGTATGTCATAACCCAATCCACGTATTACAGTGGTGGCAACAGTGAACTGGTGCAGCACAGGATGCAACAGCAGACTACGACCTACAATCTACACGAGTCCCGATATCTCTATAAAAAGGCTGACTAAAAGTAACAACCTTCTGGTTGTCATTGAGGTAGAATCAGGCATGCAATTTTGATGTTATGGTCAAGTGGTGAAAGTACATGTAGGTAACATACAGCATAATGTACTGCAGTATTAAATAAAACATCACATGCTTTTTTGGCATAGTGGTGGAGTCAAACCTCGATATAATGAATTTCAATATAATGGAATTCTCAACATAACGAAGTGTTTAACTAGTTGTATCTTCTTGTCTATAGAACACCATGTATTTAGAATCTCAATGCAACAAAGTGTGTTTATACAAGATTCTAATATATTGAAATTTCACTGTCACCGCGAAGGAATACCGAAACAATAAACAGAAACTTCCACTGCCGCAGACAGTCAAGTGGTTGAATTACAAGTGACTGCGTGTGAATGCACCTCTCAAATCGAAGCAGCATCATGTTCCATTTAAAGTCCAAGTGCAATAACATCCTATCGGGCCTCGTATACTATATGTTTTTGTGTGAGTGAAAGCATGCAAGGGTGACTCAAAAAGGATGGTGGCTAGATGAGTGCAGTGTTCCCATGTGATAAAGGGGAAAGGGCAGGAGAGGAGCGAACTCGCGGTAGCACGATCAAGCACTCGCAAAGAGAGGGGGAGGAATTGGGATGGGGGGGGGGGGGGTTAGGTTGGCATGCGTTTCCTTTTCTAGTGTGGCCTGGCTGCGCATGGCTGTCAGCGCAGCCGAGTGCATAAGCAACCCACACACACTGTTTTAGAGGTAAACTGCCACGTGTGCAAAGTGTAAGAGTAGGTGTGCCGAGATGGTGTCTTCCTGTGCGTACAGTATTGGAGCTTGCGTAATCTCGAGTTGCGGAGACACCTTGAAGCGAAAGGCAGACGACGCGCTCACTTTCCACTGCCGGTGCTTTTCATGATGCCGTAGTCCTACTGCTCTGGGGTATCAGCCCTGGGGTCGGAGTAGGCGCAAAAGCAGTGTTTGCTTGGCTTCATTCCTCCGATGTGCAGATATTGTCAACACAGCATGAAACCGTATCTTGTGTCGCCAACTCTTAAATGTAGCAAAATTTTTTTTTTCTCATTTAAATTTGTTTTTTCTAATTGCCCGGCAATTCCGGTAAATTTTGCGGCCTCTTGCGTCTAAGAAAAATCTATCAGTAACTACTTATTGGCACAAAAGGCCGAATTTCAATATAACAAAGTAAATTGCCAATTTTACCGACTTCGTTATACGTATAAAGGTTTAACTGTATTTATGCAATGCAGCACAACAAAAGCATCAACTGATGTTTCAACCCATGAGGCACACAAAATAAAATATGAATGAAAGAAATTATATGAAATAAAATTTAAAACATACAAAGCTAAAATAAAAGAATAAAAAGCATTTATAGAAGTTGGAATGGCAGCATATTTGCAGATGGAAGAGGATACTGCCACAATGCTGTTTATTAAACAAACAGTTGTTTCTATATTTGTTCAATTCAAACAGGTGGATGCTTTGCAAAAAGAAACTGGATGCTCTGTAGGAGAACATAACAGAACAGAGATCACTGTCAAAGCCAGCACAAACATAAACAACACACACACACAGACAATGTGTTCCCCTTGGTATTGAGAAACACATTTAGATTGGGGACACAGTGCTACACTTTACAATAAATTATAATCCCATGTAGTATTATGACCAATTATTAATTGAGCTCACGCAAAGACTACAAGACTTTTTCTTTTAATGTAAGAGCATCATCGTTATGCATAAAACTTTTTACCTGCCTAGAGTCTTGATCACAACGGCTCCTTCTCCAAACACCAAGTGTCTCAGTGCTCCTGCCAACGTTCATTCAGCACATGAAGAGTCTAAATGGTCAGTATTCTGAAAGGTCTTCTACAGTCACCGAATGTCCACATGAGTTTAAAAAAAATGATTATAAAAAGAATAATCCACTGTCATTGAGCTTGCAGCCAGCACATAAATGCTCATTAATGTCACTGATGTTAAAATTTACTTCAATTATGGATTCCTCAGCTTTCTCACTTGTAAAAAACTTGTGATGCATGTTAAGGCCACATCAGACGTTTTTTTTTTTTTCTTTTGGTTAGAGAACAATGTGATCCACAGTACATCCAAACTTCCACAAGTATTGCTGTCACTAGGTCGAAAACACCAGTCAACATGCTTGTAGCCTAAGAAGAGATTAAATGTGCATTTTTGATAAGCACAAAGTTCCTGGCAACGCACACCAGCTCACATTGATTCTAACACTGCCACGGCACGTTTCACTGGTTTGCCCCTGACAGAACAATCCAGTGCAGATGCAACGGTGTTAGGGTGGCCAGAATACCCTAGGTGTGCTTTAATGCGTTTACTTTGATGATGCATTAAGTTGCATTTCTGTAGGCAACCAGTGGCCCACCTGATGTGGCCCAATGCATCACGCACTTCTTTTTTTTTAAACAAAGTTTAGCATGCTATCACTACCAGTGGTCACAATTTTCGTGATCCTGCACAAGTTTCTTCCATAGAGTGTTTGTTTTTTTTTGTTTTTTGGGGTTGTGTGTTTCTGCACAAAAGATCCATCCGTACATGTGAGGACACTCCTTCAGGACAGCATGCTCTAATTTTAGAATGACAACTTTAGCAAATTTGCAACAAGTTAGTGAAGCACAAATGCCTTCCCACAGACTGTGACATAACAGCAAGTACACAACTGCAATATTTTTTTATTAGAGGCAATAGGCCAGGCTCCATGGACCAGCCGAATCGTGGATAAAACCACTTTCGATCTGCGTGCAACTCCCGATATGTGTCATCAGTTTGAAAGTCCTTCTGTGTGGTTTCACAGTGAGGCATAAAAATAAAAACACTTGCACGTATTAGGCACCGCTTTTCTCACAGGTGTAAATATGTTGCGAAGGAAACACACAGGTAAAAGAATGTATACTGATGGTCCTGTCACGTCTGGTCTGCTATTATGAACTCCTTGCTAGCTAATTTAGACAATACACCAAACATTAAATCCTAGCTGGCTTAACACAGCATAGTCTGCATGCTGCAAGTGCAAAATGTTCTAGATAATTTTTTGTGTACTGCAGACCAAGTGACCATTAAGAAAACGCTACTTGTAAGACATAAAAACCCTGTAATTTAAAAAATAACGTTCGCCATAGAAATGCTGCAGAAAATTGATCTACATATATTAGTAGATTAGGAAGCACCGTGTGTGTGTAAAACATCACATGAAGTGCAAGGGAAGGTTTAAGCCAGACTAAACAGTCCAGTTTGTAGGGTCATTAAGGATTGTCACTGCCACTGAATAGCTTGACAATTTCTGTAGTCAATTTTCACTATTTTTTTTACATGGTTGGTTTACAAGATATTTGAATCCATAATTGGACACAGATGTGCAGTTAAGTCATATCAGTAGGACATTTCTTTGGGACCAGGACAGCAGCATCCATGCGGATCTCTAGCACTTTTGAAAAACAAGCGAAACTCAACTGCCATTGCCCATATATGCGGCCAAAGAGAAGTCAGTGCTGACAACCAAATTCTGGCTTTTATCTCATTATATTTTAATCAATTTGTACCCTTAGTGTAGAGGTGTATAAAAGTTTGTTTGAAAGTTACAATGTAAAAATTGTAATTTTTATTCAGTCAAGATCAAATTTTTAACAATTTATTTAGACAAAATACCTTGTGTGAATAGGGCTATTTTTGAAGAAACTGGGCAACTAACATGCAAATGGTTTTTATGTCTGATAAACCAATCATCTGGTTAAACTGCTTATGCCAGTTGTGTGCCCCCTTAAGCAGTTTTTTTTTTTTTTTTTTTTTTTTTGTTTTTGTAAATGACTGACAACCGCACAGTGACATTTTGCTTGCTTGAAAAAGAAAACTTTTATACCTTGTGTTTAATGTATGATCATGAGATGATGATGATGATGATGATGATGATGATAATAATACTTTATTAGCAGGCTTTTATTGGCATCAATACATGATAGGCCTGCCAAAGCCACATTGAGCTTGAAGGGCAGAGCCGACAGGCAGTGTTTACAAAACTGCTATATCGCAGACACAACAGAATATGAAAAAAACGTTTTTGGCAGGAATAAGCAAGTAAAAAAAAAAAAAACCCTGACAGCAATGAGGACGGAAATACTAAAATACAAAGTAAACAAATGCACATGATAGGAAAATACATATGACGCCAGCAGGGTACAGGATACCCAAATAAAACCAAAATAACAAGTTACTGTCTTCGCGGTCTATTCTTACACGTCAGCACCTGTATGATGCAGTGGCCAAACCATATGTCGTCCTCTTAAGGCGTTCATATCAGATAGTTATCTACGATTAGAGTGAACCTGCAAGGGAAGGGTGATGGCTAAAATATCAGACTAATGCGATGAAGAATTTGCTTTAGTTTATATTTTGTTTCCACGTGAAAGGCACTTGCTGGTAGTTGATTGAGACAGGAGGGTATGAAGTAATTACGAGTGCGCTGACCGTATCTGGTAGAGCAGCAGATCACCCGAAAGCGATCTTTAGGACGAAGACGGCGCGCAGGAACATATTCGACCCTATACTTGTTTGACCAAAAATGCCTCAGGGTAGCCATTTCTTTGAGAAGGGAGTTAAAATTTAAGCACCTTAATGCTTTGAAAAGGTCAATGCCGGAAGGTAATCCTAAATTGTAGCCAATTATTTTCAGAATAGATCGAAGGATAGAATTTATTCAATTTTCCCTTCGAATCGCACAGTGACCGAACACCATAATTCCATAACGAAGTATACTATAACCCAGTGCTTGTAGAATCATTTTACGAACTGATAATGACATATAATATCTAATGTTGTATAAGGTACCTGAAACTGCACAAAGCCTTGAGCATGGTGGTAATTCCAGCTAGGTGGCAAGCTAGGTGGGAATTCCAGGTAAAGTCACTGTCAAGTAAGACACCCAGGTATTTACCAGATGAGACGAATGGGACGGGTGTACAGGTCCAAGGAGAACAAGATGAAGGGTGCGCCAGTAGTGGGAGGTTTAAACTAACTTTCTTCAAGGGATTGTGGAAACAAATAAGCTGTGTTTTGTAGACATTCACTTTTATCACATTTTTACTGAACCAATTCATAGCGCTATTCGTTGACTCTTGTAAAAGGGAGATTGCATCTGAAAAACGAGAATGTTGAGACAACATAACAATGTCGTCCGTGTACTGGAATAAGACAGCAGGAATAGCAGCGGCGAGGTCATTTACATATAAATGAAAAAGAAGTGGACTTAATATAGATCCCTGAGGTACTCCAGCTTTAATTACGGTTACATTGCTTCGGTGCTGCCCTATGGAGACTAACTGTGTTCTACCATCTAAAAAGTTAGTCAGCAGCTTTAAAAAAGGCCCACGAAATCCAACCAATGAGAGCTTAGATATTAGATGACTATGGCATACACTGTCGAAAGCTTTGCTAGCATCTAGGAAGAGAGCGCAGACAACCTGGTTAGCTTCGAAAGCTGAATTGATAAGATCTGAAATATCCTCCAAGAGAACCTGTGTGCCTTTACCTGGTAAAAAACCGTACTGCGTACTGTTATTGGCATCAAGATACTTAGACATGACTTGCAGCAGATGTTTTTCTAATACTTGAGAGATACACGGTAGAATTGAGAGTGGCCGGTAATTTTCGTATTTGTTTCGTGCACCTCCTTTGACCAGGGACATTACTATGGCCTTTTTCATTTCTGTAGAAATAATACCACTGGCTACAATATGATTCAGCAATGTTAATAGCATACACTTAATAGCATCAAAATTTATGCGCAACTCGTCTACAAAAATGCCGTCAACGCCACGTGATTTATTAGATTATAAGTTAAAAAGAATTGATCTGACATGAGAATCTGAAAAAGAAGGAAGCTGCGTGAATTTACATACACTGTGACTTAGAGTACAGAAGTCGGAGTGCAGTTTAGCAATACCAGAGACTTGTGAAAAGAATGTATTAAATTCATTTGTAACAGTTGCCCCATTTGAGGAAAAATGAAAAATAATTGATAGCTGATGGCCACCCCGTCTAGGCGCCCCTCTTAATTCATTTGCGAGAGACCACGTGTTTTTCATGTCTGAGCGAGCCGCATTGAATTTGGTGCGCATGTGGTTTCGCTTTGCCAACCGAATCATGGAATTCACTCGATTTCTACACATCTTAAATTTCAGCAGCAGCTCAGGACGGTTAGGAGCCCGTTTTGCTTGGGCCCACATAAGGTCTTTTTCCTTAACTGCTGCTAATATTTGTGGCGACAGCCATTTGTTCTCTTCTCGACGTAATCTGACATTTATAGAGCGAGTACATTTGTTCCTATAAGTCTGGAGTACCTGGACAAAACGGTCGTATAAATTAGCTGGACAGACTGTGTGTAGGAGGGACTGCCAGTCATGCTTTGCGATGCATTCGTTTAAGAGCCTTGTATCAACAATGGAAATTTACTTCTTTGTGCTGTTGGCATTCAAAGGTTTAGAATAGTCTACGAGACAACAGCAGACTAAATAATGATCGGCAAGCTTGGTTTCAACTACGCCTGCATGTGCCGTGAGATTGGAGCACCGGACATTAATATGGTCAATGCAGGATTTGACCAACTTTTCAGATAAAAATTCTTCATGTGTTGTTTGGTGTGTTGCGTCTTCTAGTCCCCATTTCGACAGAAGGTCGAGATAGTCAGCGACCGGCGGCAGAGGGTATCAATGTTAATGGCGCACACACGTTTTCGTCAAGAGAAAGGGACGATAATGCTGTGTCAAGTTCTCATAGGAATAAGCGTACATTGCAACAAGGAGGGTGGTGAATAGACAGCACAACAATTGACAACGCAGATGAGCATAGTCACAAAGCAACCACTTCAGCTGGCGAAAAGGAAAGTGGTATTTTTGATACAGACCACATATCTTTCACGAATACGGCAACGCAGTGTGCCCTGTATGAAAATAGTTGATACCCAGATATAGAATAAGAAGCAATGGTATCTGCAGAAACATTAATTTCTGACAAAACAAAGACATCACAACTAGACAGCAAAGGCGAAGTTACAGCACAGAAATGATTCCAGTGTTTTCGAATGCTACGGGTGTTTGACATGGATGGCAGCGAAAGCATTACCGGTCTTTAGCAGTAAAAAGGTTATGAACTTCCGAAAAGGTACCAAACGAGACTGAGCTGGCAACATCCATATTTAGACGAGTTTTTTGAGGTCATTTGGAATATAAATGCGGATGAGAGGGGTGCCTTCAACCTTTCTCGCCAGCACCCTTCCGTTGCATATCTAGACAAACTTGTAATCCTTTTCCTTTCCCCTCATGCGAGCCTGACGAAACAGGTCCCGGTTGGCACGCGTCAGATTATCATTGAAATATAAACGAGGGTTTGGATCCATGCCATCCAAAACAAGATTCCGGAGACTATCGCGAGCATCCAGCCATTTTTGCTGCTATAGTCTGTGTTTGAACAAGGATAGCTGGAACACAATCTACTAGCTGGGAGCCTATCCACAATGGCAACATGTGTGGGGTTTAACATGTGCTCTTGGGACAAAGGAACGACAACACAGTAGTGCAAACAATCAAAAGGGCATTTATTGCACCTTTCATACACTAATGCACACTAGCCGAATTACAACCAATAGAACATTCACACGGGAGCGCAACAAATCAAGGAAGTCCGACTCACCGCGACTGGATAGCGAGCGAATATGTTCACCCCATGCTATGATACCATCGCCTAGTCATTCACGTGTACGGTCACACGAACGGTGGCGCGTTCGAACGATCCGTGTTCGTCCGTACCGGTGCCCCGCTCCGAGCCACGCGAGACGTCTCGCGAAGCGTGGATTGGCGCACGCGCGGGACGTCCGCGTCGCTCACCGATCCCAACCCAAAAAGGAAGCGCCCTCGACCTTCCTCTCCCAAGTCACCCCGCCGTTCGGCGGCGTTAGCATCACGACACTCGCACCATCTCCCGCAATGCGCCGCAACCACCACGACTGCCACGGGCTTAGCCACGCGGAGAAGCCGGACTACAGGAGACATGCGGGGAAAACAAAATCAGGGGACGCGTGAGAGTCGCGCATCCCCACACATGCGAAGGCTGAAACTCTATAGCTAGCTTTCTTGCCACTTGGCCAAGTACCAATAGAAGATCCTCATTACGCTCAACAGGGAAACCATGTATTTCAAAATTGCACCATCTCGTGTACTGTTCAAGAGCATTGATCTCTGGCCATGCTGTGGATGGCTGTAGCCTGACAGGAAACAGTCGAGGACAGTGTTTCGCACTGGGCATGAAGCTGGCCAAGTTCAGCTTTATTATCTGACACCGCAGAGAGTACGGAGTTGTATTTAGCGGACAAAAACTCGATAGACTTCTGAATTTCTCTCACAGTCACGGCCAACTTTTCTCCGGTGTTTTTGAAATCCAGTAGTTCTTCTACTTTAACTACAAGTGCTTCAACTGTTGTTGTGAGTTGATCTAGTTTTGATTCAATGACGTCAACTGATGTGAGAATGAGGCATCACCTGTTGCTCCATATTGCCTACATGTCTGGCAAGACCAAGCTTCGCTCCTTTCGGTCACCATTTTAGTGTAGGCACCCTCAGCAACCACTGAACAGCTTTTGCCGAGATGACACCCTCGCTTGCAGGAAGAGCAAGCAATTTGCCATCTGCAGACAACAAATGGGAGCACACAACACAAACATTCGACATCTTGGTGCCCTGGTGCAGTCAGCGGCAAACAAGGGATGAAAAAAAAATGACCAGGTCGATACAAAGGACTCACCGGCCGATAGCAAGGTGAAAGATAGGTCAGTAGCTGGTCTCGGTTTGCCGCCGACTGCAGAGAAGCCCGGCGGAAACAAGGTTTAAGTATACTGCGGTTGACACAAGGTGGATGACGACTACAGTGGCTGTGACTTCAGCGACAATGGCAGTCGCAGCGAGCAGGCCAGAAGCGTCCAAGGCAGCAGGTCAGCAGTCCACATGCGCCAACGTGCACTCAGCAACGAAACAGCTCGCTCCAGATATATCCTCCCACACACTGATACTGATGTAGCCGGGTATCCTGCCGATAGCAAGGTGAAAGATAGGTCAGTAGCTGGTCCCAGTTTGCTGCTGACTGCAGAGAAGCCCGGTGGAAACAAGGTTCAAGTACACCGTGGTTGACACCAGGTGGATGACAACTACAGTGGCTGTGACTTTAGCGACAATGGCGGTAGCAGCGAGCAGGCCAGAAGCATCCAAGGCAGCAGGTCAGCAGTCCGCATGCACCAACGTGCACTCAGCGACGAAACAACTTGCTCCAGATATATCCTCCCACACGCTGATACTGATGTAGCCGGGTATCCTGCCGATAGCAAGGTGAAACATAGGTCAGTATCTGGTCCCGGTTTGCCACTGACTGCAGTAAGCAATGTGAATCTAAAAAAAAGAATAAATTCACTTAAAATTAGTACTTCATGCACCCCTTTTTATATTTATTGTTGGACAGTGAAACAACATAACATTTCAAAAAATTACTCATAGGCAGTAAAATGTCAAGAAATTATGCAGCAGATATACCAGCTTCATCAAATTTCCACACGACTTTCTGAAGATGACCTCAGATAATGGAGCGTAGTAACACAATCTTTACTTATAATGCACATGCACTTGCCAGAAAATACGCATATCTCCCACCTCGATCCTTCATCGGCTGCTACCTGGATGGTAAGTACCGATTGCGGAGCCATCAATGCATGTGGACGCATGTAGTTTGACTGCCAGAGACAGCTACTCGCAACTAACAGCTACAGAATCACTAAAATGCACTAAACTGCAGTTCAGTCTGTGTAGAGTGTGTATACCAATTAGAAAGACCTATTTCTGGTACTGGTTCAAAAATTGTACAACTTAGTATGCAATGAAGCACATAATGGTTGCTACAAACAAAGCATAGGAACCATACAATCAAGGCACCTTAACACAACAGTACAAGAAACTTGTTTACTATAAAATAATGCAATGATAATCTCAATAAGTACAAAAAAAAAAAAAAGCAACGCTAGGTACGCTGTGCCGTAACACAGTATTGACATTTATTGAATACCAGTAAAGTGCAAGGTGAAAACAAATGCAGTTCAGGGACCAACGTTCGCAACTGAGACATAATGTACAATGCAAAAAGGTGGTGTACTTGAAACCAGATAACATGCAGTCTTTCCTTGGGTCCAGAAACACATATTCTTTGTGCAGCAGCATCAATTCTTCGGGCTAATTGCATCGCTTTCTCTGAACACCATAAGATTCAAGAAAACAAGAGTAAAACTATGCATTGGTAACATGCCAGCAAATCATGTATTGATAACCGCAATATTAAAGGACACTGAAAATAAACACTTATCAGTCCATATCTACCATTGATCACCCTCATGTTACTACCTTTTTATTGTTCCTAAATAACCACTATTCCAGGTAACCTTATGGTAACTAATTAAAGAAAAGTGCACTTTAAATTACAACTACTGAAATTAGAAAGAACATGCATATTTCACTGTTTCTTGCACATGTGTCACTTCAGGAAGATTAGTATTTGGTGTAGTCACCCTAATGTTGGCTTCAGATTCCAACTTCTGCTAAACACATATGAGACCACAGAGAGCAAAGCATCCTTACACCACCTGCTATTTGCTGCTAATGAGCCACTAGTAAAAGAATTATGATCTAGGAGACAACCACAAAATTTCTTCGCAAGAACAACTATAGCGTTAGGCTTTTGCAGCCCAGAAAAAGAAGTCAAAAGAAGCTCATTATCTCATAGGGCTAGCTACATTCAATACGCGCTGACAGCATGCACCACGTACACATATACCTTAGGTCACGGTCCTAATGAGACTGTATAAAGACAACGCAAATCTATAAGGTAACTTAGGAGAAACATGTCGATAGTATTAAAGCATATATAACTTCAACATTCATTGTACTCAAGAGGAAAAAGAGGTTTAGAAGGCACATTAGGCAAATACCCTTAAAAAAAGGATGTGTTGAAGGCTTGATTCAAAATTTAAGCTGAGAGTACATGCACTCATATCAGGCGTCACCCTTAGTAATAAATGGCCCATATATAAGGGCCAGACACAGGTTTTGTGGACAGAATAAGCACAGAGCACAAGACATGTGATACATGGGACAATTTCCACAATCTTCCCATAGCCCCCATCATACGTATCAATATAAATAAACACACAAATAAAACGTAGCACAACAAGAGAAGAGAAAATGGAATGCAGAAAGGGCATTATGAACCTGTCACCTGTACCGCGCTTACTTCAGCGGCAAACAATGAACTTGCCCAATTTAATCTGTTGGCTCGCATCTAGACTACGCATTTATTTGAAGAAAATGTACCCCAATATAAATCTCACTGGGTAACATAGATTTCAGAATGTGTTTCAAAGAGTAAATAGTGCACAATGCCCAGACGCGCTCGCATTATCTCTCAACAATACATAATACAAATGCTAAATTTTTGGCAACATTGAAAGAGGGAACTGTGGTGGCAACCATGGCTTCAACTGTGCAGGCTCCTGATCAGCAGGCTGCGACGAGAAATCAAGTGTTCAAGCGGGATGTGCCCTGCTCGATATTACAACTCTGGCTGCTGCTTTGGCTGTGGTCTTGGCTGTCGGCTTCCCTGAAGATAAGCATGCAGATGCGGAGGCTTAGTAGGCACACACTTGCACCTCTTTGAAGTTTCCAAATTCCTCAGACAGGGTTTTCAAGCTGCAAGAACACTGGCGGCACCTGCGTGAAGAGTCCAGTTGGTAGCATTCTACATATGCAAGAACATTAACAACAGCAGGCACTTTAGGTGCCATGCAAAACACAGAAAACATTTTCCTACGGCTGCTGTGACTTTTGTTTCTCGTTTGTGAAAACTGAATATAGGTGTCATTAAAACAAAGCAGCTCCTAGAAAAAACACCCACATATTCTCTTTGGATATGCATTTGTCAGATCAATACTGATAACAATTAGTGTATTGTACCTGCCCAGGTGACACAAAAATTCCCACAGACGATCCCAAGAAGATCCACATGTCCCTCGTCCTAATGAAGATCTACCGTGGACTTCCGAGCAACGTCCTAGCCAGCCAAATCCGAAGAATGCACCATCACTGACGTGACTGGAATATGGAATCGGCACGTGAAATATCTTCTGCAAATGTGCATCAGGAGATATCATGCCAGATGCCTATGTATCTGCTTCCCAGACGAGCATCTCTTATAATTTACTTAACATTTAGGTTGTCCTAACCAAGATGTCCACAGAAAGTCACACCAGGGCCTTTATTTGGCCCACACAATAATAGTTGGCCTCCTAATAGTTTTGTCTTTGAGTCTCCAGAAAGAGAAACATAATTTCTGATATGTGTGCGCAAATTATAACCCAATGAGATACGCCTCAAGCTCATGCATATGGGGCACTATAGTTCACATACTTTCTGATAGTGCTAACTTTGAAAACTTTAGTTATTTGAATATAACAAACATACACAATGGTACGCATTGCATACGTGTGTTATGGATGCAACGCATACTGTTCAGTGTCTGCCACAGGCACTGCGCATGTCCGCTGCAAACACTCGCAGCAGACATCAAGCAGTCGTTCTTATATACACTAAATTCGCTCGCATTGTGTTATATCTGTAAAGAAAATAGAGCTAGTTTCGTTATATTTTGCTGTAGTTACCAATTAATTGACATCTTGTATTACAGACAGTTGCAATAAAACATTGGAACTGTCTGTTACAGGTTGCTGTAATCAATAATGTGCAGTATGCCGAGATGCGTCCTAATGGCACTAAGCTGTCATACTATTGAGTTTTCAGGATCATTCTGGTACAACCGTGGATGTCCTCAGCATTATCACGATCCCTAGCAGATAAATATTACCAGCACACAACTTTTCTGAAGTGCTGTCTTTGAGTGCCATGCAAAGGACAAGCGTGAACTGTGCATTATCACGATTATGCTCAATGAAATGTTGAGCACAGACAGGCCCTGGTCTTCCAGTAACATCATTAACTTGTTCAACTTTTGAGTGATGCATTTATACAAGCAGAACGAATTTTAGAAACTGCTAAACTTGAAATATAGATTTCAAGGGACAGTATAGATTGACACTACAGAGTAACAGTGACAGTACAGAGTGACAGTATAATATAGATTTCAAGCTGCTGATCCTGAAATAAATGGATTGTTATCCTTTCAACAAGCATGTGAATTACTCCTGATGAAAGGCAAGCCTTACATGTAAGTAAGAAGTGCTTCCAATAATCTGATGATAATTTCCCAGCACGTATTATGCTGTAAACAAGCATTGGAAGGCTGTAATGCAACAACTTATGCAAAGTGTCTAATCACATCTTCAGGGTATTACACTCGAAACTGATCACAACAAATTCGAAGGGCGAGTCGAAATTACTTCGTTATGTTCATTATTGCCCTTTACTGCAATATCTGCCCAATGGAGTGCATGACTTGAAACATGCATGCCCCTCAAAACCACTGCAGGACTACGTATGTGATGAAACGTTAATAAAACAATAAAAGAACCTTCGGTATGTGCAACAAGTGACTTCCAAGTGCCTGACACGACAGCCTTTATCATGGTAGCCTTCAGTTCCAATGTGATGCTCTTTTGCTTCCGCTTGGTTCATCCATTTTGTCATGAAACCGGCAAAACGATGACATGGTGGAAGAGGCAGGCTTGCAGGCTTGCCACATGAACAACAAAAAATGTCCGTCATGGTCGAGCAGCACGTGGCACAGCACACAGCATGCAGACCATGAAACTTATTCAGGCTGACCTGCCCACCTCACGGGGTTCTGCTGTGTGAACGAGGAGGCCAATGAACAGCTTGCTCTGGCCAGCTCATGCCCGCCTAGATTGCACCGCAACCGATTCCAATTCTGTGGCCATGCCTAGCTGCACCAGTATCGTGGTGTGCCGCAATTAAAAAGAAGCGGGTGCACAGATCTCTAGCACTGCCCCTGCTGTAGCTCGTTGCACTGTGCAGATAGGTGTTGTGGCATTAAAGATTGCACTAGTGCGATCTCAGAGGTTACGCCCAAGCCACACCTAGCTCTCCCAGCCTGCACGTCGCAATGCAGTGCGAGAGTAATGTGCCCTGACAGGGAGCAAGGAGGAAGGCAGTGATCCACCGCTCACACATGGTGGTGAGAACAGCAGTGTATCTGCACAGTGTATTCAATGCAGAGAAACGACAGTTTTGAACTGATGAGTTGAACAATTGTCAATCACTGAGAAAAGCGATGTACAAGGCGTGCAACGATCAGGAATTCTTCTCTTTCGGAGGCAAATTTAGTTCTTTATATCCATTGGCAGAACAATTTTACCTTGTTAAAGCCACACCAGTCAAGCAAGGTCATTAAGTGCAACACTGTTGCCTGCTACTATTCTTGAGAAGCAAACACAAGCACTGGAACTGCAATCAAGTTCAACTTTGCTTGCACATATACCACAGTACCACCCAGTAGCTCCTAGAACTAAATCGCACTTAACTTACTACAGCTAAATAAGTATTTCCATAGCATTTCACTCGCAGGTGTCATTACGTCTGGAGCGACTACAGCATGTTTGTTGTAATGGTTCACAGTAAATATCCGAAGTTCTGCACCAGTTACAGAAAGTGCAAAACAATGTAGGCTTAACATCTCGTAGTTTAAGATTGCATTTGTACAAAGGACATGACAATAAATTGGACATAATACTAGTTATGACCACGTTAATCAGAATAAATCATCCTTTCTTCTGCAGCTTTTGCCGTTTCCTTCCATGCAAGTTTGAATCTAGATAGAGAAAACACGACCATTAAGCTTCGTTTTGACAATTCACATATAGAGAATGTGGCATTAGGCTTTTTGATAGCAAATCTCCAGAAGTGATGGAGGAAGTCACACTGCCTCTGGCTTCTTACGAGATGGACGGACACAGTAACACTAGTTTAGAGATTTTAACTGCTGCTGAAATAAAATTGCAGACTGCTGCTGGAACAAATGAGCTCACAGTAGGCAAGATGTAAATACACTAAGAAGGTAACAATCTGGTGATGTTGGAAAATAACTGTGAACATAGTTACGAATAAGACAGAATTTGAAAGAAAGACAAACTTAAAACAAGGAGCCGCCGAACACGGAATGCCACTTAAAGCTAACGTTTTGACAACGAGACTTGCCATGCCAGGCAGGAACTGATTCTCGTTGCAGCGTTTTCATGAATGTAGAAACGATGGAACCCAGCCTTTAAGATACAAACACAAGGAGAGAAACAGACAGACACACGCTGGGACTAGCAACAAGTTTAATGAAAAGAACCACGGATAAGTTTGCAGGAAAGCCAGATCGCGCATGCTTTTGTCATTTGTCCATCTACTTGTCTTCTGGTATTTGTGTCTTATAGGCTGGGTTCCATCGTTTATACAAGTATGTACCAACAGGCCCAGCAACAGACTCTTCTACGTTTTCATGAACGTGTATCTCACTCACCCCTATGTCATAGAGTAAGAAAATAGGCCAGAGTGTGGTGTGGCGTAGCTATCACAGAGGTAGTAGACACATCAAAAATGGTAGGGGGAGAAACGTGGCATATATTACTCTGTGCCCTGGTCTCAATTATACGTTTCTGTTTTGCTTGCCAACTTTCTTTTCCTTTGTTAAAATAATCTCGAGAAACTTACTGACGCAGTCACAAGCACATTTCAAGCCAAGCAACATTAAGGGTGAACCGTACCTGCGATGTGCTGGCATTGCGCTGAAGTCACATGAAGGCAAAGTTTTTAAGAAATTCTCATAAACTGCTGCGACACCTCAACTGGGGTAATATTACAGAAACTCTATGGTTGAGGGAGCAGGAAACGTTTCATTGCACTTTAGAGATCACCTAGTGCCACAAAAAATTTGATGAGTTGGTTGAACTACAAAAAACTGCAAACCTTTAGGTCTTCTTCCTTCCATGACAGGACATGTGGGCCAAGAGTTTCTCCTTCCGCAAAAAGGTTGCACTGCAGTGCACGCAGGAAAAGGGACGCTCTCCTGTGTGGACCTGCAGATGCTGTTTCAGGTGGGCACTCTGGGTGAATGTGCTTCGGCAAAGGTGGCACTTGTAGGGACGCTCTCCTGTGTGGCTGCGCAGATGGCGCGTACGGTTGTAGCTACTAGTGAATGTCTCCAGGCACAGATGGCACTGGTAGCGACGCTCTCCTGTGTGGCTGCGCACATGCTGTTCCAGGTGGGCTTTCTGAGCGAATGTCTGCGGACAGAGGTGGCACACGAGCGACTCGCACTGCTCCACGGACCCCAACGCTGAGGAACCTGCAAAGTCACAGAGAGCACCGAAAGCGATGCAAATGAGGCATTGCACAACTGAACTATAGTGCTAAACCTGGTAATCAGCCACACTTGTAGGCCAAATACATGATAACCTTGGACAACTCAACCCACATATTACTGTTTGGGCAACACTGCAGTACATGTCTCACACAATTTCCTATCGCTCTATACATACAAATTCCTGCTGGCAATACATAGAGGTTGAATGTGGCATGAAATTTTGACATTATATACCTAAATATATGAAAACTACTCCTTCTATTTACGACTGCATCACACACTCGGCTATAAAACTAAAATGACACTTTTTCCGCACCAAAATGCACCAGAATGAAGCCCTTAAATGATATTAGAACACGCCCAGAATACAAAATGAAAAATATGAATATGAATGAAAGAAATTTATCTAATAGAAAACAAAAAACCTACGCTAGAAAAAAAAAGACATTTAGAGAGGTTCGAATGGCACCACATTTGCTGGTGAAGGACAACACAGCCACACTTCTGTGGATTAATAAAAAGATTGTTTACCTTTACCGGGGCACTGTAAACAAGTACTAACATTATTTTTTTATTACTTTCAGCAAAAGCAAAATGAAACTACAAAGTACTGAATGTAACTAATCCACCAGATTGTGTTTCTGTCACTTAAACTAATGCAAACACACACAAACCAAACAAGGGAAAATTCCATACTATGTATTACCTTGCCTAAACTACGTTCTCTGCACATTGTAAGATATACAGGATAGCCAACTGATGTGATAGCAGTGTTTCCCTTTTGATGAGGCGAAACGGCTGTTTTGCCACTTGTACAGATCGCGTCACTTGGCATTACTTCGCACCAGCTGCTAGATCTTGTGCGTTTTTTTCACCGCTGTGTCACCAACGACAGTCGTCCCGTTCGCCCCTTGTTTGTTTCACCTCCAACTACAGATGCTTGTGCTGTACATCGCCTTCAGCAAATCAGTGTACATCAATCTTTGTCGTCTCCTTCAGCTTCCACTGCAGATACTTACATGTGGATATTCGCTCATCATGATCACTTTGGATAAATGGTCTCGCTCGAAATCCGCACCAAGTTTTCACATGAAGCTCCCGCTATCTCCATTCCACAGTCTGTTCACGGTATTATAGTAGCAACTGGACCATCAGGAATACCTAGGCTTTTGCTAGATTTTCCGCATGCATATATCATGCATATATCACGACACAATGATTATTTGAAAAAGAAAAGAGCACTTAAAAGACAAAATAAATGGGACCAGGAATGCACTATAACCAGAAACTAAACCTGCAACTACATTCAGTTTTGCAGCTATGGTCTTAGGAACATGGAGGCAGCTCTTAGGAACTTCCTTGCTTCACAACCTAAACAACCCATCGATCACGGGACACTAAGAGGAAATTTTTCATTTCCTTTGCCGTATCCGCACCGTCACCCGAGAACAAAGGTGTTCTTGGCCTCTCTAATTCACCATCAAACGAGCTTAACCTGAAACCATTACATGCGTGCCGAGAAATCATCCTCGAATTCGACAAAACATAGGAAAACCAATGCGTGCTAGCTGGAGGCTGCAACCATGAGAGAAATAATACAGTGTGCCGTGACAACTGCGTTGCATGATCAGCGTTTGACACAAGCTGGGATCGAATGAAAGCAGCTGATTTAAGCTTCCAAATCTTATCCACTAATCAAGCAATGCAAAGCACATTTTTAAAATCGGACAAACCATGCAGCTTTCTTATTTTCTTGTCTGCTATGCAGCCCTCTTTGGCTGCGTAAAAGCTGCTTCTCAAGATGGCAATTTATTATCTGATTACAACAGCATGTGGTGCGCTGTATTTGTGCAAGCACCTTGGAAAAAAAAAAGGAGAGGAGGCGCAGCAAGGCAAAGGCATGCTACGTGTGCCGAGTGCAAATGTGTCCTCTGTATCATTAACACAACTGAGCAAATGCATTAGCAAGTGCCACAGTCGGATCTCCTGCACATTTTACACCATGGTTCTCTGCGAGTACACTGCAGTGTCATTTTCTTTACCCTGACAATTAAAGCTCAGTAACTGCTAAAACCAAGTTTTTTTATAATTTCTGTAAAATGATGCGGCAGCAAGCAAATTTTCGCATGTAAAGTTTATCCATCAATTGATGAGAGGGCATCTCTTCAGCAGCACGTGCTCTAATCTGAGGATGAGAACTTGAACAAGACTGCTAGTAGCTATATTCAAACGCATATTCCTTCTGACCGACTACTTTGAACAAACACAAAATCCTTCTCATCGACTGCATTTTGCCAATGGCAATACTTTTTCTAGAGTATAAGAAAGAATAAGTCAGGATTAACTGACAAGCTATATTACAGATCAAACCACTTCAAACTCGAACTCATGAAATTGGTTATCCCTGTGGAAAATCTCTTGTGCAGTTTCACAAGAACAATTAAAGAATAAAGAAATTTACATATACTATTAAGCACTGCTTTTCTCATGAAAAATGTAAATATCTTGCTATGGAAAGGCATGAATCTGTCTTGATGATCCTGTCATGTCTGGTCTGCCATTATGAACTCTTTGCTAGTTAAGCAAGTCATCAACCCTTAAACAGAATTGGCTTAACAGCACAAAATGAACTTCACACTGCATTTGCAAAGAGAAAAAAAGAACACTCCTTCGAAGGGATAAAAACCTCGAATATTGAAAATTGTCATTTGATGTAGAAATGCCAAAAAAGTTTATCCATACAGATCAGTAGATTTGAAAACACCGTTTATAGTACCGTGTGGTAGAAGACAAGCTTTAACCTGGACCGAGTAGTCTTGCTCGAAAAAAGTTCATTACTGCTTGTCATTTCGAATGAAAAGCTCGTCAAGCTCGCTGGTCGCATTTTCTTATTTTTTAGCCATTTGTTCCTGAGGAAATCTTAACACATAAATTGGATGCATAATCTTGCAGTTAGCAGCTACATCACAATCAAATATTTTGTGTGTCAGAGACTGTGGCATTAATCTGGATCCATAAGACTCTTCAGAAATAATAAGAGGAAGTTGAATAAGACTGACCGAATAGGCTAACGAAAGGAAGCACTTTAGCTAATGTTGACTGTATTTTGGATTTTAATAATGTTTCGACCAAATTGAGCCCTCGCTCAAAAAATGTAGTATGAATGCGCATGCACAAAGCACCAATCATATCTTTCAATAACCAAGTTTAAATTTATAATACTTTCTTCAAACGAAATATTTTCCGTGTTGTGCTGTTTTTGGATAAGCTGTGCCACTCTTTAGCACTTTTGAGAAAGCTATCCACCCGTTAGAGAAAATTTATTTGCTCGCACTGCATACGACTGCTGCATTCACTGTACCAGCTCTGGCCCATTGTTTATATTTATTTATTTGCTTATTCTGAAACTGGTGGGAGCAGCAAAGTGATATTTTCCTCACTTGAAGGGTGAAAATAGTTCATATTGTGTTCATGGTACGACCAGCCCAGAAGGTTGTCATCAAGTGAGGAATGCAAGTGTGATAGAAAAACAAAATATCCTACACATACAGATACACTCTAAATCAGAACTCCATATCTTTTTTTGGAAATTTCAGGTCATGAAGCAATGTTGTTCATATTTATAAGCTGTCCGCAATAAATTGTACATTATATGCAGAGGCTTCATCAAATTGCAATATGTGACTGTTTCGAACTCATCTCTTGAAGCACCATAACGCAATATGGATTCAGAGTACACAGGCACTTGTCACCCCTTGGCCATCTGTCAGAGAATGCGTGTATCTCACATCAGTTGCTACCTGGACGGTGCATAATAAAGGCAGTGCATTAGTGCACACTGGTAATTATAGTTTGAGTGTCACAGCACACCCACTCGTAACTTGGAGCTACAGATTAGCCAACAAGCACTAGGAGAGAGTACAGAGCTTCACATAAATACCCGCTAGATAAGCCTAATTCTGGTTGTAGAACAGCACTGTACAATAGAGGCGGGAATAAAGCATACGAAAATTGCTATGAACTTGTCATAAAGCATAGTAGTCATCAGAAAACTTTAAAAACAGTAGCATATGAAATGTGTTTAGTAAAAAAAGCAATACTGGCTTCTCAAACAGTAAAAGAGAAAATTAAGTGATTCTATGCATGCTGTGCAGTACTACAGCAATGACTATTTATGGATACCCGTAATATGCAACATAAACATAAATGCAGCACAAGGAACCAAATTCAGAACTGGGGCATAATATACAATAAAAAATTGTACTATACTTGAAGACATGATAACACATAGTTAACACATAGAGGGCCAATGTTCAAATGAGCAAAGCACACATATAACACCTGGTACTCTTTGTTTGCAAATTACTAATCAAATAGTTTCAGAGGCAGCAGCAAAATTTTCTCTCATGGACAACTATGGCTATAGACTTCTTAAGCCCAGAAAAAAAGAAGGAGCATAATTCAATGGAAGCTCACTATGTCAAATATCTGGCTATAATGCTATGCAGGATATTTGTAAGTGTGTTATGTGCGATTACATGAGAACTCAAGGCACAGTGGTATTGAGGGCACAACTTGAGCATATGCTCACACTGCTAGCCTGGCTACCGCCGTCACACATTGACAAAATGTTCAAAGTATACACATATACAATATTGACCTCATGACCACGTTGTGACATGGGTCATCCTTTCTTCTGTAGGTTTCGCTGTTCCCTTCCATATAAGTGTGAAGCTAGGAAAAAAGAACAAAACTATATTGCTTGGTTGTGACAATTCACATATAGTGAACGTGGCATTAGGCTTTTTGATGGAAAACCTCCAGAAGTGATGGAGAAAGTCACTCTGTCTTTGGCTTTTCACGAGGCGGATAGACACAGCAACACTACTTCAGAGATTTTAACTGCTGCTGAAATTAAACTGTAGACTGCTGCTGGAACAAATGAGCTTACACAAGTGCACTAAGAAGGCAACAATCTGGTGATGTTATAAAACGACTGTTAATATAGCTCCGAACAAGACAGAATTTGAAAGAAAGACAGAAACTTGAAACGCTGAGGAGTAGCTGAACAAGGAATGTCGCTGTAAGGCAACGTCTTAAGGGGACTTGTCACTGTCAGGGCAGCAACTGATTTTCGTAGCAGCGTTTTTATGTAATTGTAGCGATAGCTACGATTACCGTAGCTATCGTGGAACTAATAGACACATCGGAAATGGCAGCGGGAGGCACAAATAGAATATAGCGTATCTCAAAGCGTACATTTATGATTGGACTACCATTTCATGGGTACCTGCCGAGATCTATCGTATATACTCGTGTAAGGGCCGCACCTTCTTTTTTCACAATTTTGACATGGTGAGGGCCTTACACAGGAACGCGCCTTCTGGTCTAACTTTCCCACACCCTGGGTCCCCGGATGTAACATTGCATTAGAGGTCAACATGCGGCTCTCGTCATCTATTAGCGGCACACCGAAGTATGCACAGCGTGCAAGAATTCGCCGATACACTCGCACAGCATCGGGGCACCAAAGGCGATTGCTTCTTCGTTAGAATTTTTTTTTTACATATTTTAGGCTGCCAAGTTGGGAGGGCGGCCCTTACATGGGTCTATATAGTACTTGTACACATGTTGGCCCTCTGCGTCTAAAGCAATATATATACCCGGTGCTTATCTTTGGCGAGATGTTATCCATAAGTGTAGCAGCCCTGCCAACCTTAACAGTTGAGACATACTGCAGTGGAAGCCAGGAAACAAAAATTCACAGGAAAAAATTCACAGGGTCTCATATGCTATCCCTAAGACGACTTGAAGGCGAAAGCCCAAGTGCTGATGCATTAAAGACGGACACATAATGTACACATCCCCTTTAGTTCGCTTAGCGTACTTTGCTTAGTCCTCCTTCTTAATTCCTATGGTCGGGGGTTCAATTCCCACCCAAGGTGGTGGGTTCGACTACCACCAAAGGCCGTGGCTTCCAATGCCCGCATTCGCCTCCCACCAAAGGTCGTGGGTTCGAGTGCCTTGACTTTATCCTAATTAACTGTGCCTGAATTAACTTCGCCTTCATTAACCACAAAGGTCAAGGGTTCGACTCCCACCAAAGGTCGATGGTTCATAGCCTTTTTGTACCTTTCATGTTTCGTGGTGATGCATTTTCTCTCAAGGTCAACTGACTAATGAGACATGTGAAGCTTTCGCCTTGAAAATAAAGAATGATAAAGGCTGCCACAGTACTGTGTTAATCTCATATTACTGTGCAAGTGTGGCATCCACACAGCAACCCTGACAGCTGTGTTATGTTACCTTGGGATAACATTCGTGTATTTTTCAGTAAGGGTGCGACAAACACGACACTGTCATCAATTCAAGCGAACCATGTGACAATAGTACACTTGCATGACACGTTGTTCACCTGTCTGCACGTCCAAATATCGCAGCAGGTGATTCAATCCTGGAAGCTGTGTTGTTACCTTATGCTAACCTTCATGTATTTTGCATGGGATAACCTTTATCTATGTTGCAGCAAGGGTGTGATAAACACGATACTGTCATCAATTTAAACGAACCATGCAACACCAGTACACTTGCAGGACAACTTGATCACCAGTAACCATGTCCAAATATCTCGGCAGGTGTTTCAGGCCACAGGCAGCCCCTACGACACCATTTCAATACTGCTTACCAGGTCTACTTGGTATTCCCGCATGAATATATCATTAAACATCACCAATGGCTTCTCAAGAGTTCCCGTGCCCACTTGCTCATGTCTTTGCATCGCTGTGCAAATACCAACTAGCATTATGGGGTCTGCTTATGCCTAAACACAACTCTGATACTGGATGTTTTAAGCTAGAGAACAAACTGCGCAATTAAGAACAGCCTGACAACATCACTTGCCACAATGGTTTACTTTCTAGTACAACAGTGTCTAACATGGAAGCCTTGCTGTATTAGTAAATAACAAGTTGCTAAGTAAACGTAAGCACTTCAACTACGCAGCAAAATTATATCAAACATATACAGTACCACCAATGTACTGATAACATTGCAAGATAAACTTGGCACATACTACTGTGCCCTCGTCTCAATTGTAGGTTCTTGCTTCGTTTGCTAACTTTCTTTCCTTTGCTAAAATAATTTTTAAAAAGTTATTTACATAGTCACGAGCACATATCAGGCCAAGCCGAGTTCATGATAAACCGTAGCTTCGATATGCTGGCATAGCCATGAAGTCGAATGAAGGCAAAGTTTAAAGAATTCTCGTACACAGTTATGAAACCTCAACTTAAGGAATATTCCTTAAACTCTATGGTTGAAGGAGCATAAAACCTGTCATTGCACGTTAGAGATCACCTAATGCCATAAAAAATTCAATGAATCGGCTGACCTACAATAAAGTGCAAGCCCCGGACTTTTAGGTCTTCTTTCCTGCATGACAGGACATGTGGGCCGTGAGATTCCCCTTCCGTAAAAAGGACGCATTGCAGTGCACGCAGGAAAAGGGACGCTCTCCTGTGTGGACCTGGAGATGCCGTTTCAGGGGGGCACTCTGGTTGAATTTGCGTGGGCAAAGGTGGCACTGGTAGGGACACTCTCCTGTGTGGCTGCGCAGATGGCGTGTAAGGCTGGTACTTCTCTTAAATGTGTCCTGGCACAGGTGGCATTGGTAGGGGCGCTCTCCTGAGTGTGCGCGCAGATGCCGCATACGGTCGGAATTCTGAGTGAACGTGCGCGGGCAAAGGTGACACTTGAAGGGGCGCTCGCCCGAGTGCATGCGCAGGTGATACTTCATGTGCGACCTTTTCTTGGTCTCGTAAGGGCACAGCCGGCAGGAATGCAGCCGGCCGTGCACAGACACAAACGACTCACACTGCTCCAGGGAGCCCAACGGCGAGGAACCTGCAAAGTCACAGAGAGCACATGAAAGCAATGCAAATGAGGCATTACACAACTGAATTAGAATGCTAGATCTGGTAATCAAAAAGACTTGCCACACTTGTAGGCCAAGTACATGATAACCTAAGATTACCCAATCCACACATCACTGTCTTGGGAGCACTTATTTCACGTCACCATGCGGCACAATGAAACCATCAACTGATATTTCAACACACACATATAAGAAATGAAATGTGAAAGAAATTTATCTAACAGGAAATGAAAAACATATGGTAGAAGATAAAAAAATTGATAAAGGTTAGAACGGCACCACATTTACTAGTGGAGAACACAACCACATTTCAGTGGATTAATCAAAAGAAAGATTGTTTCCCTCTACTGGGGCACTGTAAACAAGTACCACAATTATTTTATTACTTCAGCAAAAGCAAAATGAAACTAGAAAGTACTGAGGGTAACTTGTCCACCAGTTTGTCTTTCTGTCAATGAAACTAACTCACACACACACAAATCAAAGAGATTTCTTCAGGCCGAATCCCATGCTATATATTACTTTGCCTAAACTACGTTCTCTGCACATTGCAAGATATACAGGATAGCCAACTGATCTAATAGCAGTGTTTCCCTTTTGATGAGGCGTAAGGGCTGTTTTGCCACTTGTACAGATTGCGTCACTTGGCGTTACTCCGCACCAGCTGCTAAATCTGGTACGTTTCTTTCCCCGCTGTGTCACCAACCACTGTTGCCGCGTTCGCCCCTTCCGTTTGTTTCACCTCCAACTATAGATGCTCGTGCGGTACATCGCCTTCAGCAATTAAATCAGTGTACATCAATATTTGTCATCTGCTTCAGCTTGCACTGCAGATGCTTACACGTGGATGTTCGCTGTCATGATCATTCTGGATAAATGTTCTCGCTTGAAATCCACACAAGGTATTCACATGAAGCTCTCACTATATACAACCCGCAGCCTGCTAACACTATTAGTAGCAAATTAACCATCAGGGATATCTAGGCCTTTGCTAGATTTTCCACATGCAAATATCACGACACAATTATTATTTGAAAAAAATCAATAAAAATGTACGTAGGGTAACGTCGTAGCAAAGATCACTTAAACGACATACGAAATGGGACTACAAATGCACTATAACCAGAAACTAAACCTTCATCTACAGTCCGTATTGCAGCTATAATCTGAGGAACATACGAGCAGCTCTTAGGAACGTTGTTGCTTGACTTGCTAAACAAGCCTTTGATCGTAGGTGACACAAAGAGGGAATATTTAATTTCCTTTAACATACCCGCACTGTCATTTGAAAAGAGAAGTGTTCGTGGCCCTACTACTGGTAACAATATCAGCCGTGAGGGCGGAGTGGGCTCAAAAGCAAAGCTGGCTTGGCTTCATACCTCCGATGAGAAGATATTGTCAACACAGCATGAAACACGTATCCTCTGTCGCCAACTTTTAAATTCAGCAAAATTAATATTTTTTTTCTCATTTAAATTTGCTTTTTCCAATTGCGTGGCAATACTGGTAAATTTTGCGGCCTCGTGCGCCTAAGAAAAATCTATCGGCGAGTACTCATTTGCATAAAAGGTCAAATTTCAACGAAGCAAATTGCCAATTTTCCCAACTTCGTTATATAAAGATTTACCTGCATTTATGCAATGCAACACAACAGGAGCTCATCATGTTTCAACCCATGAGGCACACGAAATGAAATATGAAGGAAAGAAACTATACGAAAGAAAATTAAAAACATTAAATGAAAATAAAAGAATAAATAGCATTTATAGAAGTTGAAATGGCAGCACAATTGCAAATGAAAAAGGATAGTGCCTCATTGCTGTTTATTAAAGAAACAGTTGTTCCTATATTTGTTCACTTCAAACTTATTTCGTGATTGTTTTGCTTTTCTGTAAGTGTAAGCAAAACGCAACTGGAAACTGGTGAAGGCAGCTTATTCACCAATTAATCTTACTTCCACAGACAGCATCACACACACAATGTAAGCTAAGCAGCAGGTCTGTAAATATTACTTTTACTGAACTACGCTACCTGATAGCACTATACACCCTATATTATAAAAGGCGCCATCCACTATATCGCGCTCGGCGCGACCAGCGCGATCGAGGCGCGATATCGACAGTGGCGCTGCGTCGGCCTGCCGTGGCATAACGACCAGAGGAAATCCGAGCTTCGATCGCGCCCTGCGGAACAGGCGCGATCTGTAATACTGGTCTTAATAATGCCCAACTTATCTTTTTTATGCCTCGCTTGTCGGTTGCGGCATTTCCATCACAACGTAACACGTGAACAGCACTTTCGTCGCACAGGCCCGAGAATGGCAGTCGTCGAGCGCGCTGGAGGATGCGAACTTCCACGTGACCGGATTGCACGAGGAGGCTGGGGCGACAGGAGGCGGCTAAGAGAGGCAGGAGGAAGCGCCGGGGTGAGCGCGGTGGCGGCAAGATCTAAGAATGGCGCTAAAAATATAGCATATACACGGTCTATTTTTTGCCCTGATGATTACCTAACAGCATCTGTAATACACCCCTTCTTTTTTATGATTTCTGTAGAATGACAAGGGAGCAAGGAGATTTGCCATTGCACGAGGTCAAGACAACAGAAAAGCATACAAGGCAGTAAACTGCCATGTCATTATCACAATGGTAAGTCAATCATTTATCAAACTGCTGTGTCAAGTAACATAGCAAACAGGTGGCTGCTTTCCGAAAAGAAACTGGATGCTATGTAGGAGAACATCTGTAAGAGAACAGAGATCACTGTCAAAGCCAGCACAAACATAAACAACACACAAACATCGTTTTCCCCTCTGTATTGAGAAAAACATTCAGATTGGGGACACTGTGCTACGCTTTATAATAAATTATAATCACATGTTGTATTACGACCCATTATTCATCGAGCTCATGCAAAAACTACTCAATAATTTTTTTTTTTTAAGGGTACGAGCATCATTGTTACGCACAGAACTTTTTATCTGCCTACAGAATTGATCACAACACCTCCTTCTCCAAACACCAAGTGTCTCAGTGTTCCTGCCAACGTTCATACAGCCCATCAAAAAGTCTAAATGGTTAGTACTGGGAAGGTTCTTCAATAGTCACTGAATATGACATCAATATGTCCACATGAGTTTAAAAAAATGATTATAAACACAATAATCCACTGTCACTGAGCTTCCAGACAGCACATAAATGCTCACTAATGTCACATAGTTAACTTCAATTATGACTTCCTCAGCTTTCTCACTTGTAAACAACTTGTGATGCATGTTCAGGCCACATAAAACGTTTTTTTCTCTCTTTTGGTTAGAGAACAACAATGTTATCCACAGTACGTCCAAACTTCCACAAGTATTGCTGTCACTAGGTCGAAAACACCAGTCTACATGCTTGTAGCCTAAGAAGATATGAAATGTGCATTTTTGATCAGCACAATGTTCCTCGCAACGCACACCAGCTCACATTGATTCTGACACTGCCACAGCACGTTTCATTGGTTTGCATCTGACAGAACAATCCAGTGCACATGCAACAGTGCTAGGGTGGCCACAATACCCTAGCTGCACTGTAATGTGCTTATTTCGATGATGAATTGAGGTGCATTTCTGTGGCCCACCTGATGTGGCCTAATGCAGCACGCACTTCTTTTTTTTTTAAAGAAAGTTTAGCATAGTATCACTACTAGTGGTCACAATTTTCGTGATCCGGCACAAGTTTTTTTCCGTAGGGTGTTTTTTTTTCTGGGGGGGGGGGGGGGGGGGGGGGTTGTTTCTGCACAAAAGATCTATCACTACATGTGAGAACATTCCTTCAACACAGCATGCTCTAATTTTAGGATGGCAACTTTGGCAAGTTTGCCACAAGTTAGTCCTGCACAAATGCCTTCTCACAGACTGTAGCACAACAGCAAGTATAAAACGAACTGCGATATTTTTTATCAGAAACAATAGGAAGGGCTCCATGGACCAGCTGAATCATGGATAAAACCACTTTCGATCTGAGTGCAACTCCTGGGGACGTATTCTGAAACGTTCCACTGAAACGTTCAAACGTTCACCTTTCGCCTTCAGGTGTGTGCTGATTGGCTGGCTGAGCAAAATTGAATGACGTTGGGCTCAACCAGCCAATCGGCACATCCAATTTTCCTAAACAGCCAATAAGCGCATGCCTGAAGGCGAAATTGACACCTAGGCGAAATATCGCCAAAGTGGAACATTTCAGAATACGTCCCCTGATATGTGACATCAATTTGAAAGACCTGTGTGGTTTCACAGTGAGGCACAAAAATATAAACACTTGCATGTAACAGGCACTGCTTTTCTCACAGGTGTAGTAAATATGTTGCGAAGGAAAGACACGGATAAAAGAATGTATACTGATGCTCCTCTCACTTCTGGTATGCCATTATGGATTCCTTGCTAGCTAATTTAGACAAGACATCAAAACACTGAATCCTAGCTGGCTTAACACAGCATGAACTGCATGTTGCAATTGCAAAATGTTCTAGATTATTTTTTTGTACTGCAGACCAAATGACCATTAACAAAACGCTACTTGTAATACATAGAAACCCTGGAATTTGAAAATTAATGTTTGCCATAGAAATGCTGCTGCTGGACCTACATGGTAAGTATTGAATGTGGAGCCATCAGTGCATGTGAACGCTTGTAGTTTGACTGCCAGAGACAGCTACTCGCAACCAACAGCTACAGACTCGCTAAAATGCATTAGTAGACAGTATAGCCTGTGCAGTGTGTAAAAAGCAATTAGAAAAAAACTATTTCTAGTACTGATTCAAAATTGTACAACTGAGTATGCAACGAGGCATATAATGGTTGCTACAAACACAACATACGAACCACACATTCATGACACTTCAACAAAACTACAGTACAAGAAATTTGCTTGCTATAATAATGTGAACAATACCCCCTTCTCAAGAAGTAAGAAAGAATAGCAATGCTAGGTACACAGTGCAGTAAAACAGTATTGACAATTAATGAATACCAGTAAAGTGCAAAGTGAAAGCAAATGCAGTTCAAAGATCCAAGTTCACAACTGAGACAACATGTACAATGAAAGAAGGTGCTACACTTGAAACCAGCATACATGTAGCCTTTCCTGAGATTTGCTTTATGTTTGTGCAGCAGCTGCAATTCTTTGGGCTAATTGCATCGCTTTCTCTGAACACCATAAAGTTCAAAAAAAAAAGAGCAAAAACTATGCATTGCTAACATGCTAGCATAATCACGTATTGATAACCGCAATGTTAAAGGACACTGAAAAGAAACATTTATCAGTCCATATCAATCATTATTCACCCTGCTGTCGCCCCCGTTGTTATTATTCCTATATAACCACTATTTCAGGTAACCTTATGTTAACTTTTGCATTTTTGCTTTTTGCCTCCATCGAAATGCAGCCAGGATTCAATCCCGCGATCTCGTGCTCAGCAGCGCAACGCCTTAGCTGACTGAGCCACCACGGCGGGTAGGTCAAAAGAAGCTCATTATCTCATATGGCCAGCTAAATTCATTACGCGTTGGCAACATGCACAAGGTACACATATACCTTAGGTCACGGTCTTAATAAACCTGTAGAAAGACAACGCAAATCTATAAGGTAACTTAGGAGAAACATGTCGATAGTATTAAAACATATATAACAAACATTCATTGCACTCAACAGAGAAATGGGTTTTACAAGGCACGTAAGGCTAATATCCTTAAAATAAGGATTAGTGTCTAAGGCCTGATTCCAAATTTAAGCTGAGAGTACATGCACTAATATCAGGTGTCACCCTTAGCAATAAATGGCACATATATAAGGGTGACACAGGTCTTGCGGAGAGAATAAGCATAGAGCACAAGACATATGATATATTGGACAATTTCCACAATCGTGCCATAGCCCCCAGCATATGCATCAATATAAATAAACACACAAATAAATAAAATGTAGCACAACAAGAGAAGAGAAAATGGAATGCAGAAAAGGCATTATGAACCTGTCATGTGTACCGCGGTTACTTCAGTGGGAAACAATGCACTTGCCCAATTTAATCTGTTGGCTCACATCTAGACCACACATTTATTTGAAGAAAACGTACCAATAGCAATCTCACTGCATAACATAGATTTCGGAATGTGTTTCAAAAAGTAAAAAGTGCACAATGCCCAGACTTGCTCGCATTATCTCTCAACAATACATAATCCAAATGCTACAATGTTGGCAACATTGAAAGAGGGGACTGTCGCGGCAACCATGGTTTCAACTGTGCAGGCTCCTGGTCAGCAGGCTGCGACGAGAAATCAAGTGTTCAGGCGAGATGTGCCCTGCTCGCCATTACGACTCTGGCTGATGCTTTGGCTGTGGTCTTGGCTGTCGGCTTCCCTGAAGATAAGGATGTAGATGTGGAGGTTTAGTGGGCACGCACATGCACCACTTTGAAGTTTCCAGATTCCACAGACAGGGTTTTGAAGGTGCAAGAACACTGTCGGCACCTGCGTGAAGAGTCCAGTTGGTAGCATTCTATATATGCAAGAACATTACCACAAGCAGGTACTTTAGATGCCATGCAAAACACAGAAAACTTTTTTTTACAGCTGCTGTGACTTTTGTTTCTCATTTGTGAAAACTGAATACAGGTGTCATTAGAACAAAACAGCTCCTAGAAAACACACCCACAATATCTCTGAATATGCTTTTGTCAGATCAATACTGATAACAATTATTGTACTTAACCTGCCCAGGAAACACAGAAATTCCCACAGACGATCCCAAGAAGATTAACATGTCCCTCGTCCTAACGAAGATCTACCTTGGACTTCCGAGCAACGTCCTTCCTAGCCAGCGAAATCCAAAGAATGCACCATCACTGACGTGACTGGAATATGGAATCGGCAAGTGAAATATCTTCTGCAAATGTGCATCAGGAGATATCATGCCAGATGCCTATGCATCTGCTTCCCAGACGAGCATCACATTATATTTACTTAACATTTAGGTTGTCCTAACCAAGATGTCCACAGAAAGTCACACCAGGGCCTTTATTCGGCCCACAGAATAATAGTGGGCCTCCTAATAGTTTTGTCTTTGAGTATCCGAGAAAGAGAAACATAATTTCTGATATGTGTGCACAAATTATAACCCAATTAGATACGCCTCAAGCTCATGCATACACCATAGTTCGTGTACTTTCTGATAGCGCTAACTTTGAAAAATTTAGTTAATTGAATATAACAAACATACACAATGGTACGCATTGCATACGTGTGTTATGGATGCAACGCATACTGTCAGTGTCTGCCACAGGCACTGCGCACATGTCCGCTGCAAACACACGTAGAAGACATTAAGCAGCCGTTCTTATACTAAATTCCCTTGCATTATGTTATATCTGTCAAGAAAATTGAGCTAGTTTTGTTATCTTTTGCTGTAGTTACAGTACTAATTAATTGACATCTTGTATTACAGACAGTTGCAATAAAACATTGGAACTTGCGCATCAACTCTTCATGACGCATTACAAGCTTCGAAAGCCACAAGGTAGCACCACAACGTAATCATAAATTTGGAGACTAAGACCTATGCCAGATTTAACGTCCTACTAATGTCCCAACGACATCCAAAAAGGCAGTCCAGCTGGGCAATCCATAAGACATCTTTTGGTGTTTAACTAGGGAGTTTTTCAGGATCCTTCTGGTACAACCTTAGGATGTGCCCAGCATCCAAAAAGAGATATCTGTAAGACATCCAGAGGGTGCCCGTGTCTCCTCTACGGCATGAATATTTACCCATATTCACAAAACTTTTCTAAAGTGCTGTCTGAATGCCATGCAAAGGGCAAGTGTCTAGATATCCCACTGTTCATCATCACGATTAGCAGATGCCAAAGCGCTACTAAATGAAAAAACGCTCAATGAAAGTTGAGCAAAAAGAGGCCCTGGTCTTTCAGTAACATCTTTAACTTGTTCAACTTTTGAGCGAGGCATTTATAAAAGCACAACGAATTTCAGAAACTGCTAAACTTGAAATATAAATTTCAAGTGACAGTATAGATTAACACTACAGAGTAACAGTGACAATACAGAGTGACAGTATAATACAGATTTTCAAGCTGCCGATCCTGAAATAAATAGATCGTTACACTTTCAACGAGCATGTGAATTAATCTTGATGAAAGGCAAGCCTTACAGTAAGAAGTGCCTCCAATAATCAGGTGATAATTTCCCAGCATGTATTATGCTGTAAACAAGCGTTGGAAAACTGTAATACAACAAGTTATGCAGTGTCTAATCACATCTTCAGGGTAATACACTTGGAACTGATTACAACAAATTTGAGCAGGACGCCTAAATTACTTCGTTATGTTCATTATTGCCCTTTACTGCAATATCTGCCCAATGGAGTCATGACTTGAAACATGCAAGCCAATCAAAACCACTGCAGGACTATGTATGTGATGAAACTTAATAAAACAATAAAAGAACCTTCGGTATTTGCAACAAGTGACTTCCAAGTGCCTGACACGACAGCCTTTAGATTCAATGTCATGGCCTTTTGCTTCCGCTCGGTTCACCCATTTTGTCGTGAAACTAGCAAAACAATGACATGGTGGAAGAGGTAGGCTTGCAGGATACCACATGAACAACAAAAATGTCTGTCATTGTCGAGCAGCACGTGGCACAGCCCACAGCATGCCAACCATGCAACTTATTCAGGCTGACCTGCCCACATCATGGGATTCTGCTGTGTGAACGAGGAGGCCAATAAACCTCAATGGGCCAGCTTGCTCTGGCCAGCTCATGCCCGCCTAGATTGCACCGCAACCGATTCCAACTCTGTGGCCACGCCTAGCTGCACCAGTATCGTGGTGTGCCGCAATTAAAAAGAAGCCAGTGCACAGATCTCTAGCACTGCCCCTGCTGTAGCTCGCACTGTGCAGATAGGTGTGGCATTAAAGATTGCACTAGTGCGATCTCTGAGGTTACGCCCAAGCCACACCTAGCTCTCCCAGCCTGCACGTCGCAATGCAGTGCGAGAGTAATGTGCCCTGACAGGGAGCAAGGAGGAAGGCAGTGATCCACCGCTCACACATGGTGGTGAGAAGAGCAGTGTATCTGCACAGAGTATTCAATGCAGAGAAACGACAGTTTTGAACTGCTGAGTTGAACAATTGTCAATCACTGAGAAAAGCGATGTACAAGGCGTGCAACGATCAGGAATTCTTCTATTTCAAAGGCAAATCTAGTTCCTCATATCCACTGGCAAAGCAATTTTACTTTGTTAAAGCCACATCAGTCAAGCAAGGTCATTAAGTGCAACACTGGTGCCTTGTACTATTCTTGAGCAGCAAACACAAGCACTGGAACTGCAATCAAGTTCAACTTTGCTTGCACATATACCACAGTGCCACCCAGTAGCTCCTAGAACTAAATCGCACTCAACTTACTACAGCTAAATAAGTATTTCCATAGCATTTCACTCGCAGGTGCAATTACGCCTGGAGCGACTACAGCATGTTTATTGTAATGGTTCACAGTAAATATCCGAAGTTCTGCACCAGTTACAGAAAGTGCAAAACAATGTAGGCTTAAGGGGACACACTGGTGTTCGAATTTTTTTTTTTTTATTTTTGTCATATACAAATGAAATTTTCAGGCAAGGTATACTTTAGCCTGCTAGAAGCATATATGCAATCTATTTTTTTAATCATTTTTGAGATATTTAATACCTTCTGAAAATCAATTTGCCCAACTTTTCAACAATTTTACCACTGAATATCAAGAAAAATTTATATGTGCATATTCTAGAACATTCAGAGATCACAATTAGACCATCACTGTAATTTTAGCTCAATTGTTACAAAAGTTATAGCCATATCTAATATGATGGTTATGAAGCTCAAAATTCTTATCTGTTGTATTGCCACATAAAAAATTCCTGCATAAACGATATCATATTTTATTAGTTTTATTGTGTGTAGAAACTCATAAGCTTTTGAATGCAAGAAAAATAATTGAAATCGGACTATTACATCAAAGATACTATGGGCAACAGCACATGTTATAGGAGAAATGCAGCTTCAGGGTTCGTACAGGTTTTGAAGGCCAAAATTTAAGGATATTCCAGGACTTTCCAGGACCTGTCACAGCTTTTTCAATGACTCAAAGTGGCATCCAAAGTAGGATTTCTTTACTCTAACATTTCCAAAAATGACTAGTTTATTGCACTTACAATAAATAAATGTATATCACAATTATAATAAAAATGTATAGCCTTGATACCTCTCAAGATCACAACACAAAATGATGCTTACAACAGCGGCTGAGATTTCTCCAGTATAGGCTGGGTAAGTGCACCAAAAATATTCAAAACATTCAGCAGAGGGGTATTGCACTAAAACAAAAAGAAATAAATGTATATCCAATGATGTTATTATTGTGTAGCTTGATCACTTTGCAAGTTCACAACAATGCCGAAGAAGAAAGAGTTACAAAACACAAATAATGCTCCAACAGCTACTCTGACTTCTCCAGTACTAACTGGGCAAGTTTATCGAACATTTCCAAACCCTCCAGTGCAGTCTACCTACACATCCATATATTATTGAAATAGATGTACAGTATATTGCAATTTTTAAAACATGGCTTGAGCATTTTTCAAGTCCGCAGTATTAAATTTAACACAACAACACTCACACAGCTCTCAGGCTTCTGCAGTATTAGCTGGGTTGGTTCATCAAACATTTCCAAAACATTCAGCATAAGGTAATTGCACTTATATTATCCAAAATAATATTATAACAAACCTCCACCCGAAGGCACAAAGGCACTGAGCGTCAGTGGTAAAGTTGCTCCCCTAAAGCTCTCTTAGCTTCACCTCACGCGCAAGAGGGAAAGTGGGAAAAGGCAGACCGACAGGTAAGGAGTGAAATGAACGATAGGGTGAGGAAAGCAGCGTAAATACTGCCAGCCGAGCCAGCACCCAAGTGTGGCACGCATCTCTTACTCCGTTCCCAGTTTGATGCTTCAAGCCTTTTATTTTCTCCCCGTAGTTCTGCAAAACGGAACCGTGTGTGCTCGTGCGGGCATATTGTTTCTGAAATGGTGAGTATGTCAGATCGATGCCGATCTACCACAGAAAGGCGGTCGCAATGTAGATAGCAGAGTGCATTGCTCATGAAATTCAAGGATTTTCAAGGAAGCAAAAAAATTCCAGGACTCTCAAGGGCCTTGAAAATGCACTTTTCACTTTCAAGGGTTTTCAAGGATTTCAAGGACCTGTACGCACCCTGAGCTTTATGAAAATGCAAAAAAGTTCCAGAACATGATCTAGGTTTATTCTTAGCAATTAAAGCAAGAAATTCAAGTCCACCTTGCACTAGAAGCCACCAGGCACACAATCACCATCGTTCTCTTTCATGCGCCTCTTCTTTATGGCGTGCATGAACTTTTATGCTCTGGCGTGCTTCTTGTCAGATGCCACTAGCCGGTGCCGGTCTTCTTCAGCACATCTTTGAACTGCTGTGCTGCTTTGGCTCAAGTGTAGCTCATTCAAGATGGCCTCAGAGGCATGTTTCTTCCCAGCATCAAACCTGGTGATTGCTTCAGCAAACAGCAGTTTCTACTGTGAAAAGCGAGGCACAAGGGACCAGATGACCGAATGGAGGCTCTCGTTTGCATTTTGAGTTTTCCCTCGCTGACAGCGGTTCAACAACTTTCGGTCAGAGAGGCGAGTATACACTGGCTGGAGGGCTTCCGCAACATATTCAGGAAGGTTGTAGCGATGCTTAGGTGGAGCCTGCTGTCTTGCCACAGCCTTGTTGTATGTGCACCCCGATTCTTCACCCTTTGGGCACCGTGCATGATTCGGCTTTGCATCAGTGGAAGTCACATGGTCAAGGACAGCATTCTCCATCTCTTCAATATACCCTTGGTGCTCCTTGAGTGCCCAGCCATAATAATTTGTGAGCTTTGCCACAAGCTCGCTCACCTGTGAGCTTCTCTTTGCCACCAAGGCTTGGCCTACCTTCTCCCTTATTTTTCTGCAGGAGGTTTTGGAGTGCAGCACCCATCCATTTGTGCACATAATTTACGCAATCCTCCTTTGGAATTGCTATGTAGCCATATACCTTCTCCTCCTGGAGGCTGTTGAAAGCGCAGCTATCGTCGTCACACAAGATAGTTGTGTATCGGAGTCCATGTTTCTCCAATGACCGGCCAAACAGAATTTTCGCAGCCTCTACCTCCATTTGGCCAGGCCTGCTCGAAGTGTTTTTTTTGGGGGGGGCACTTATGTCTAACTCGTAATTCACTATATTCAAGGTCATCATCCTTGGGGCCGAGCTCGCATCCCAGGCAAAAGTTGGACAGAACTTGAAAGTCCAGCACATAGCCAGAAAAAATTTCTATCACAGTTCCCACACAAATGTGTGAGAGGTGTCCACGAGTCAGCCAGTCAAATCCCGTCAAACGAAACTGCTATGTTTCCGGGATTCCCAAAGTTCAGTTCAGAATAAACAGACTTCACAGCTGCCGCGCACTTGGTCATAACACCCGCGGATGCGTTCAGGGCGGTGGGGTTCACCTTATTTTTTACATAGTCTTGGTATGTTTTGGTATGCATTCCATGAGAGGAAATGTTGAGAGCCGCAAAAATATCATTGAGTACAATCTGTCCGTTGCCTGTGCTCATAACAGCACGAGCCGCGAGCACATTCACCTCGAAAGGGTTGCAGGTCGTATTCCCACCTGCTCTTGGCGAGCTCCATCCGGTGCTTATGTCGCCGCAAATGGCACAGTTCACCACTAGTTTCACGGCCACTCGATATTCCCGGTCGCCGTTTGTCACGGTCAAGGGGCCACGGCAGAATTCGCATTTCGCGCACTGAAGCAGGTAATTCAGGGCTGCTAGGCTTAGAATTGTAAACGCGGTCCCGCTCGCCACCGCTTCCGGGGAATCTCCGATAAGCGACTGCTTTCGGCGGGTAGCCGATAATGAAGACAGCTTCTGTCGTTCCTCCTCCACGTGACGTTCAATTACCACTTGTTCGGCTTCTGTGATGAGAAGCGTGTCGACGTGCGTTGCCCTCGATGTGTCGAGGACCGCAGGCATTGCATGCGCGGCCGTAGCTTCGGTAACTGCCGTACGCTCGCTGACGCATGTTGCTGTGCTGGTCGCCGTAACTGCCAATTCATCCGACTCCACTTGGGGTAACCGAGAACGTCGCTTGCGGCTTTTCCCGAAGGCATAAGCCGTCACGAACTTCCGTCGACCACCAGCTATCGTCGCGTTGCTACGGCGCACTAGACTGGGTCCAATTCACGTCTAACATGGTGTCTCGCATTGTCGGAGAAACGAAACTACCCGTCGTCCAATCAGAGATCAAGATTTAGCCCACGTGGTACAAAGGCACCAATGGCGTGCGAGTATTCCCCCTTCTTCTAAAGCGTGTACCCTTCATAGTATCCAGACTTGGTGCCCTTTTCCCTCTAAAAACAGAATGTAGAAGAATCCAGCTAGCGAATGATTCAAAAATGGCCGCGATGCGGGTAATGATTGCCGTAAACGAAGGCATTGATTCGCCTCTTTTCGAGGGGCGTTTGCGAGCGAAAACAGTGATGAAGCTGACTTTAGAGCGCAATAACAAAATAACTACTCATGAGAACGCGTTAATAATGCAGCAATAGCTGCTCTAGGATGTTGAGATTGCGAAAAAGATTGTTACATAAAGTAATTTTTTTTTAAAGATTTTTTTGGGGGCCAGAAGACCCGTGTCTTCGCTTAGTCATCCCTCTAAATTCCAATGGCCATGGGTTCAATTCCCACCCAAGGTGGTAGGTTCACCTCCCACCAAAGGTCGTGGGCCCCTTAATTTGAGTGCCCGAATTTGCCTTAATTACCACCAAAGGTATGGTTGTGGGTTTGAGTGCCTTAACTCTACCCTAATTACCTGTGCCTGAATTAACTTCGCCTTCATTAAACCCAAACGTCAAGGATTCATAGCCTTAATTCACACCTAAGGGCGAAAGTTTTTTGTACCTTTCGTGTTTCGTGGTGATGCGTTCTCGCTCAAGGTCGAGTGACTAATGAGACATACAGTATAGACCACTTATAACGTAACCGCTTATAGTGCAGGACTGGATATAGTGCGGTCTTTTCAGACTCCCGTTAATTTTCCCATAGCACTCCATGTATACACGTATCGCTTATAGTGCAGTCGCGGGAAACGAAGTACCGGTTACAGTTCGGCTGCCTGGGAGTATGGAAGTCAGCTGAGACGACAAACGCTCCCCTCAAACGGGCGCCCCAAGGAGTGTTCGAGGAAGAAAGAGACGAAGTGGAGGAGAAGGGCACGTGGTGCGAATGAACAGCCAGTGAGGCTGAAACCAGAATCTTGAGTGCGAATCGTGAAATATCATGGTGCGCATAGCGAGCGAGGGCCACGAAACTGCAAAAGCCATCCAACACTCGCTTCACGATAACGGCAGTAAACGAAACTTCAGGGAGCGGGTGGCGCCGGCACAGCACGGCGAAGGGCACACGCGGAGACCGTGGAATGTGAGGGAGGAGGGCAGCAGGGAAGCGGATTTCGCCTCGGCAACTCCGTCGCTTCGGTGGCTCCCCTTGCCCTCCCTCGTAGCTCCCTCACTTTCGACTGTCACCGTGCGCGCCCACCGCCGTGCAGGTGCCACCCCTCCAGCCGGCCCGGCGCTTGCCGGCGTGGGCAGTTTCGTTGGCCGGCCTGGGACAGTGCCGCTGCTTTCCTCTGCGCCGTAGCCGCAGCGTGCAAGGTCAACACGTGACTAGAAAGTAGAGGAAGCATAAAGGAGAAAGAAGGCTTCACTGCCATTTTCTACGCGTGGCTACGGTAGCGTGGCAGAGATGTCGGCACTAACACGCATGTTCCGGCGCAATGCAGAATCGGCGACCTTGCCATTTGAGAGAGGATAAAATTTCCACCGAGTTTTTTTTTTTTTTTTTTTTTTTTTTTTTGTTCGCGCGCGAGGGGTCTTTCCTAAGCTTTTACTCTAGGGCGGTGCCGGAGCAATGCCGGTCGGAGGCGCCGCCGCGTGATGTGGTTCGAATTAACGAGATTCGACTGTAAATTGAATGCAAACGTTCTAGCCGCATTCCTCGACTGTCGCATACGCGTGGCGGCTCGGTGCACATGTTTTGCATATGTGCGGGCCTTGAAAATTGTTGCTTTGGTTATAGTGCGGTACCGCTTATAGTGCGGATATTCGCGACTCCGGCGACTTACGTTATAAGCGGTCGACACTGTATAAGGCTTTCTCCTTAATAAACATACGTGAAAAATACTGAAATTGTTTTAGTAGTCAAAATCATAACTGTTTATTTTTTTTTAATTCTGCGACGTTATCCTCTAGGGACACTGAGCAAGCAAAGTGCTACGGCTATATTTTATATATATATGGAAAATGCTGTCGATATATTTCCTTGCCTGTAGAAGCTATGGGCTTCTGCCACACCAAGTTTTTCACACATAGGAGGCAAACACAATTGAGTCAGGGGAACAAATTCAACAGTCAAGAGTCAACAACCTATAAACACCAGTCATATGAGCAAATGAATGCAGAAGCAATGCTGAGAATTGGTTTTGGCTGTCTGGATTGCAATGAATTGCTGGATCCTTCTTTTTCCATGTTCTTTTTTCTGATTATGAATGAGAGGTCGGAGTCGTACACAGGTAGGAGCGATGTCCTACAAAGCAATCCAAGAGCTAGCCAGCTACTAATCTCAGCTAAATTACATAGAATGTGCACAAAAATAGCTGACATGATTTTATTAACCTTCCTTCCTTCGTAACGTCAGGTCGTAATTCATATGAAAAAAGACAAAAAGAAAAAAGGAAAGAAGCATGAAATTTATAAAAATGATAAAGATTGCCACACTGCTGTGTTAATTTCATATTACTGTGGAATCCACACAGCAACCTCGACAGCTGTGTTATGCTACCTTATGATAACCTTCGTGTATTTTGCAGTAAGGGTGAGAAACACGATACTGTCATCAATTCACGTGAACCATGTGTCACCAGTACACTTTCATGACAGCTTAATCACTAGTCACCGTGTCCAAATATCTTGGCAGGTGATGCAGGCCACAGGCAGCCCCCACTACACGATTTCAATACTGCTTACCAGGTCCACTTGGTATTCCCACATGATATATCATTAAACATCACCAATGGCTTCTCAAGAGTTCCAGTGCCCACTTGCTCATGTCTGCATTGCTGTGCAAATAAGAATTGGCATTATGGGGTCTGCTTATGCCTAAACACAACTCTGATACCAGAAGTTTTAAGCTAGAGAACAAACTGCGCAATTAAGAACAGCCTGACAACATCACTTGCCACAATGGTTTACTTTCTAGTACAACAGTGTGTAACATGGAAGCCTTGCTGTATTAGTAAATAACAAGTTGCTAAGTAAACGTAAGCACTTCAACTACGCAGCAAAATTATGTCAAACATGAACAGTACCACCAATGTACTGATAACATTGCAAGATAAACTTGGCACATACTACTGTGCCCTGGTCTCAATTGTAGGTTCTTGCTTTGTTTGCTTTCTTTTTGCTAAAATAATTTTAAAAAGTTATTTACACAGTCACGAGCACATTTCAGGCCAAGCTGCGAGTTCATGGTAAACCGTAGCTTGGATATGCTGGCATAGCTCTGAAGTCACATGAAGGCAAAGTAAGAAATTCTCGTAGGGTGTTACGACACCTTAACTTAGGTAATATTACAAGAAACTCTCTGGTTCAAGGAGCAGAAAACCTGTCACTTGCACTTTATAAATCACCCATTGCCATAAAAAAAATTTGATGAATCAGTTGAGCTACAAAAAACTGTAAGCCCCTGACCTTTAGGGCTTCGTCCCTGCATGACGGGACATATGGGTCACGAGATTCTCCTTCCGCGAAAAGGACGCACCGCAGTGCACGCAGGAATAGGGACGCTCGCCTGTGTGGACGTGCAGATGCCGTTTCAGGTTTGAACTCTGGGTGAATGTGCGTCGGCAAAGGTGGCACTCGTAGGGACACTCTCCTGTGTGGCTGCGCATATGCTGTTTTAAGTGGGCTTTCCGAGTGCATGTGTGCGGACAAAGATGGCACTTGAAGGGGCGCTCGCCTGAGTGTGTGCGCACATGAGCCGTCAAGTGCGACTTATGGTTGGTCTTGTAAGGGCACAGCCAGCAGAAATACAGCCGGCTGTGCACGGACACAAGCGACTCGCACTGCTCCAGAGACCCCAACGGCGAGGAACCTGCAAAGTCACAGAGAGCACATGAAAGCGATGCAAATGAGGCATTACACAACTCAACTAGATTGCTAGATCTGGTAATCAAAAAGACTTGTCACACTTATAAGCCAAATACATGATAACCTAAGATTACCCAATCCACACATTACTGTCTTGGGAGCACTTATTTCACGTCACAATGCGGCACAAAGAAACCATCAACTGATATTTCAACACACATATAAGAAATGAAAAGTGAATGAAAGAAATTTATCTAACAGAAAATGAAAAACATATGGTAGAAGATAAAAAAAATGTATAAAGGTTAGAATGGCACCAATTTACTAGCGGAGAACACAGCCACATTTCTGTGGATTAATCAAAAGATTGTTTCCTACTACTGGGGCCACTGTAAACAAGTACCACAATTATTTTTTTATTACTTCAGCAAAAGCAAAATGAAACTACAAAGTACTGATGGTTACTTGTCCACAAGTTTGTCTTTCTGTCACTGAAACTAACTCAAACAAACACTTAAATCAAACAAATTTCTTCAGACTGACGCTATATATTACCTTGCCTAAACTACGTTCTCTGCACATTGTAAGATATACAGGATAGCCAACTGATCTGATAGCAGTGTTTCCCTTTTGATGAGGCGAAGGGGCTGTTTTGCCACTTGTACAGATCGCGGCGTTACACAACTGAACTAGATTGCAAGCCCCAGACTAGAAGTCCGGGGCTTGCAGTTTTTTGTAGGTCAGCCAATTCATTGAATTTTTTATGGCATTAGGTGAGTAACACTTGGTGTTACTCTGCACCAGCTGCTAGATCTGGTACGTTTCTTTCACCACTGTGTCACCAACCACAGTTGTCGCGTTCGCTCCTTCCATTTGTTTCCCCTCCAACTATAGATGCTCGTGCTGTACATCGCCTTCAGCAATTAAATCAGTGTACATCAATCTTTGTCGTCTGCTTCAGCTTGCACTGCAGACGCTTACGCGTGGATATTCGCTGTCATGATCATTCTGGATAAATGTTCTCGCTTGAAATCCACACAAGGTATTCACATGAAGCTCTCACTATATCCGACCCGCAGTCTGCTAACACTATTAGTAGCAAATGAACCATCAGGGATATCTAGGCCTTTGCTAGATTTTCCACATGCAAATATCACGACACAATTATTATTTGAAAAAAATTAATTTAAAAAATGTGTGTAGGGTGATGATGATGATGAACATTGGAGTTTTTGCCAGATGTGGCCAAAGAGCGCCAAGGCGATGTAAGTGGCATGGCTGTAAAGGGGCCTAAAAACAGTCGCTATGTAATAAGGTAATAAAAAATCAGTAGGTAATAAGATTATGGCAATGACTAATGAAGTGTGCTATGGATATGAGAGATGCATTGTGAAAGGATGATATACTAATAGGTCACAGGCGGGAATTTTCAAAACGCACTACTGCCTAACAGAGCCCTTGAAGTGCAAGGGCCTGGAGGCATGTGCTATACTGTACTCTATCGCGGCGGCATCCTCTGGAGAGAGGATGCGCTACGTATTTACTGGGCTTAGATCATGTAGGACTACATCGCTCAAAAAAGCGAGGACTGCTTTGGTATTAAAAAGCGGTTCTTTACCAAGAAACATAGCGGGATGGAGAGGGATAGAACAGCGGTATGCCAGAGGAAAATGTTTCTTCCTCTCTCTCTCGGCTTCCCGACACTCCAGGAGGACGTGGAGGACGGTGAGCCTCTCGCCACATCTACCACAGGTTGGAGGATCATTACCATTCAATAGAAGATTGTGGTTACCATATGTGTGTCCTATTCTGAGGCGACAGAATAGGACATCAGTTCGCCGTGTTTTCGATGCAGAGGGCCAGAAACCTAACTGTGGCTTAATCAAGTGAAGCTTATTATTTGTTTCCGCATCCCACAAGCGTTGCCAGTGGCTTCGCAGTTTCTTATGCAAGAAAGATTTCAAATCTGTTACAGGGACAGCAGCGGTAGGATTAATAGCGTGCGATGTTATTGATGTAGCCATTTGGTCGGCAAGAACATTACCCTCGATGTCTCTATGCCCAGGCACCCAGCATATTATGATTTGTTGTTTAGATGCATAAACAGAGCAGATCAGTGAGTAGAGGTTGATAATTACAGGGTGTTTTATGTTTTTGCGGCATCATTAACGCTTTAACAACGCTTAAAGAGTCGGTAAATATTACAGCCTTTTGGAGTTTCAATCTATCAATGTGTTTCACCACCGATAGTACTGCATAGGCCTCTGCCCTAAAGATACTTGTTTGGGGATAAAGTACATCGGATTCCGAGAAGGACGGACCCACTGCCGCATAGGAAACGCCAGCATGTGACTTTGATGCGTCTGTGTAAAATTCAGGGCAAGAGTACTTCGACTTTAGTTCTAAAAAGTGCATTTGAATGTGTGCATCTGGCGCGTGTTTTGTGACTTGAATAAACGATGTGTCACATTCAACCAGCTGCCACTGCCACGGCGGTAGCATCTTCGTTGGAGGCATTAGGCAATGTTCAAGTAGTGAAGCACCCATTTCTTCACTGAGCTTTCTCACGCGTAGCGAGAAGGGCTGCTTCGCTGTTGGTCGATTATTAAATAGTGTGGCACATGTGGTATCGTTTATGGTAAAATACGTAGGATGTGCACGGTTTGAATTTGTTTTAAGGAAATATGTAAAACTGGCATAAGTGCTCTGAAGGTGGAGCGACCACACGTTTGCTTCCACATAAAGGCTTTGTACGGGGCTTGTCCTGAAGGCCCCAGTCGCGAAGCGGATTCCTAAATGGTGAATAGGATCCAACATCTTTAAAGCACTGGGTGCAGCAGACTGGTAAACTATCGCCCCGTAGTCAAGTCGTGCGCCGACAAGGCACCTGTACAAGTTCAAAATGCATTTCCTGTCACTGCCCCATGTTGTACGCAACAGCAGCTTCAATACGTTCATTGTTTTCAGGCACTTAGCCTTCAAGTATTTGATGTGGGGAACGAATGTGAGTTTCGAGTCCAATATGATGTCGAGAAACTTGTGCTCTTTGCTTACAGGTAATGTGGTACCAGAGAGCTCAATAGCAGGGTCTGGTACTATTGCTCTCTTATTAGTGAAAAGGATGCATGTGCTTTTCTGTGGGCTCAACCTAAAACCGTTTTCATCAGCCCATTTAGTCACATTGTTTAAGCCATGCTGGACATGTCATTCGCAGACAGCAAAGTTGCACGATTTAAAACCAATCTGGACATCATCTACATATACAGAGTAGAACATCGTCCGTGGAATAGCCGTGCGTAGAGAATTCATTTTCACAATAAACAGTGTACAGCTAAGCACACCGCCTTGAGGGACACCAGTTGCCTGGGTGAAAGACCTAGACAAGGCCTGGCCCACCCTTACACGAAAGGTACGGTTAGAAAGGTAGCTTTGGATAGTACTCAACATGTTGCCGCGGACACCCATAGCGGAAAGGTCTTGGATAATACCGAAGCGCCATGTGGTGTCATACGCTTTCTCTAAATCAAGAAATACGGAGAGAAAATACTGTTTGTGTATAAAGGCATCCCTTATGATCGCCTCAATGCGGACAAGGTGGTCTGTAGTAGACCTACCTTCTCGGAAGCCACATTGGTAAGGATCTAGTATTCCGTTCATTTCTAGGACACAGATTAGGCGCCGGTTAATCATCTCTTCGAAGAGCTTGCAGAGACAGCTTGTCAAAGCAATGGGTCTGTAGCTACTAGGTAAGGATGGGTCCTTGCCCTGTTTAAGTATGGGGATTACTATAGCTTCTTTCCAAGAAGATGGAATGAAACCAGCAGCCCACATGACATTAAAAAGAGAGAGGAGTGTCTTTTGTGTTTCAGGGTGTAGGTGCTTGATCATTTCATACATGATACGGTCAGCACCTGGTGCCGAGCCGTTGCAACAAGCGAGAGAAGCTTTAAGTTCAGCTAAACTAAACGGGCAGTTGTAATGTTCATTTCGGGCACATTTCCGATTGAGGGGCTGCGCTCTGCGCACTCTTTGAACCTCAGAAATGTTTGTGTGTATTGAGATGCACTGGAGACATATTCAAAGTGTTCGCCCAGACAATCTGCCTGATCCTCCAGGCCATCTCCTTGGGTGCTCACTAAGGGCAGCGGGTTCGTCTCACGGCCCTTTAATTTATTCACCCTGTTCCATACTTTTGCCTCGTCTGTGTAGGAATTTATACCAGAAATGTGCCTCTCCCAACTCTATGTCTTTGCACGTCGACGTGTCCTTCTGCCTTGCGATTTAACCTGTTTGAAATTAATAAGATTTTCGGCAGTAGGAGAATCGCGAAGCAATCCCCAAGCTTTGTTTTGATTTTTACGTGCTATACAACATTCTTCGTTCCACCAAGGAATGTGGCGCTTCTGAGCCAGTCCGTTAGTTTGTTTAATACATTTTGTAGCAGCATCAATAATAAAACCAGTTAGATATGCTATGGCATCGTCTAAGTTAAGAGCAACAATGTCATCACGGCCTAAGTGTGTTAGCTCTCGGAACAGTTCCCAGTTCGTCGAGTCCAGGTTCCATCGAGGAGATGGTGACAAGCATCCATCTCGTTTCGTTGAGTTCAACATAATTGGGAAGTGGTCGCTTCCATAGGGGTTCTTGAGAACAGACCACTCCAGGTATGGCATTAATGTGCTCGACACTATGCTTAAGTCTATGGACGAGTATGTGTTATGTGTAATACTGTAGTACGTAGGTTCTTTCTTGTTCAATAAACATTCACCTGAAGAAAACAGAAAATTTTCTATAAGGCGCCCTCGCGCATCGCAACGAGAGTCACCCCACAGGGGGCTATGAGCGTTAAGATCACCAGCGACTATGTATGGTGGAGGAAGTTCATCGATGAAGCTCTGAAATTCTGATCTGGAAAGCTGATAGGAAGGGGGGATGTAGATAGAGCTAATTGTGACTAGTTTACCAAACAACACTGCTTGGACAGCAACTGCCTCAAGGGACGTTCGGAGGCTTAATTGCTGACATGCAAAGCCCTTATCGACCATTACGGCCACACCCCCTGACGAGGCTAGAGCGTCGTCGCGGTCTTTGCGGAAAGTGACATATTGCCTTAAAAAGTTCGTCTGTGTTAATTTTAGGTGTGTTTCTTGTACACACATCACTTTGGACTGAATTTGCGGAGGAGTTCTTTAACATCATTAAGATTACGTAGAAGTCCTCTCACGTTCCATTGTAATACTTGGGTATCCATAATGGAAAAGAAGTTAATGATGTGTGTACAGAAAGATAGAAGTTAGTTCACGAGACCTTTCCAGGCCCCGTGATGCGTGGTTTTTCTTTCTTCCCGGTGCGCTCCAGGGAGCTGCACCGTTCTTTGGGCGTCTGAGACACCGGTGTTTTGCTTGTATACATCACCTCGTATGAGGCGGTGGATAGTGCCCGCTCAGCGGGGATGTTTGCGGAGGTTTCGGGCCTATCTGCACGGGCAGTGGCCCTGGGTCCGGCAGGCCCGCGGATCTGCTGGCCCTCCTTGGCAGGGGGCGGAACAGCGCTGGCTGCTCCAGCCGGGGGGGGGCTGATGGCGTGACCGCCGTCACATTCCGTGTGACTTGGGCAGCCGCCGAAAGATGTGACGCTGCCCCCCGGCGCGCCACCTCGGTGTATGAAGGACTGGACTGATTGTGGATTGAGAAATGCTTACATGCCTCTGGGAAAGATAGGCTCAGTTTAACTTTCAGTTCTATAATTTGTTTCTCTTTTTTCCACGAGGGGCATGATCGCGAGTAGGCGGGGTGATCTCCTTCACAGTTGGCACAGCGGGTTGCTGAAGTGCAAATGTCAGAGACGTGTTCATTTGAACTACACTTAGCACAAGTAGCGCGCCCTCGGGAGTTTTGCGACCCATGCCCAAAACGCTGACACTTGAAACATCGACGCGGATTTGGGATGAATGGCCTGACACGAAGCTTGCAGTAGCCGGTTTCAATTGATTCTGGTAGACTGCTAGTTCCGAAAGTAATGATAATGTGCTTGGTAGGTATTTGCTTGTCATCTCGCCTTAGTGTTATCCTCTGCACCTTGACTACGTTCTGGTCTTGCCATCCTTCAAGTAGTTCGCTTTCACTTAGTTCCAGGAGATCATCTTCCGAGACGACACCGCGCACTGTGTTCATCGACCTGTGGGGGCCCACAGACACGGGGATGTCTCCAAACGCCACAAGTTTCGAAAGCTCGTCGTACTGTGGTTTGTCGCGAACTTCTAGAAGATCGCCGCTTCCCATCTTCGTTACTTTATAACCTGGGCCTATTGCTTCAGTGAGACATTTGGCTACAACAAATGGCGAGATCATTCGGACTGTCCTAGTTTCGTGCTGCCTGTGTATAACGTGATACTTCGGGAAAGACTGCTGCGGTTTCATAAAGAAATTAAAACTTTCATCGGTGCACCCCCTTTTCAGGGAGCGATCCGGTAGTACGGGAAAAGCATTTGCCATGTAAAAATGGAAAATTCGGCGGCGATGGTAGCCACCCACCAGCGAGCCCAACAAGGGGACGCTACAAAGTACAAAGGGGACTACTTGCAGACACCAGCCATGCATCGCCGCTATAACATAATATAAAATACCCAAGGCTGGATAGCTACACAGGGTTAACCCTTGCCGCCCAGAAATTCAGAAGTGAGAAGAAGTGACTAGAAGACAGGACAGTTGGGGAAGTGAGAGAGAAAGACAAAAGATTGAAGAGGGGAACAGGAAAAGGCGACTGCCGATTTCCTCCAGGTGGGTGAGTCTGGAGGTGCCGTCTATGTGAAGCAGAGGCCGAAGAGGTGTGTTGCCTCCGCCGGGGAGCCTTAAAGGTCCAAACACCCAGCATCGGCTCAACCCCCAGGATCCCCCTTTCCCCATACACGGTTAAGCCGCACACAGCTACACGAGGGAGGGTCCAACCCTCATGTGCTCGGGTCCGTGGTGTCGCAACACACCAAACGCCTGCTTGCGCAGACACCCCTGCGGGATGTGTGTAGGGTAATGTTGTAGCGAAGATCACTTAAACGACATACGAAATGTGACTACAAATGCACTATAACCAGAAACTAAACCTTCATCTACCGTCCTTATTGCAGCTATGTTCTTGGGAACATACGAGCAGCTCTTAGAAACGTTGCTTGACTCGCTAAACAAGCCTTTGATAGTAGGTGACACAAAGAGGGAATTTTTAATTTCCTTTACCATACCCGCACCATCATTTGAAAAGAGAAGTGTTCATGACTTCTCTAATCCAACATCGAACGTGCTTAACTATATGCACGAGTAATCACCTTTGAGTTGGACAAAACATAGGAAAAGCAATGTGCAGGGGTGGTTGTGGCCAAAGTCATTTTGGAGCAATTTTCTGAGCAAGCCAAATTGCATTTTGGAGCAGTTTGGAGCAGACAAAACTGCATTTTAGAGCAGCTTGGAGCAGAATAAATTGCATTTTGGAACAGTTCAGAGCAGGCCAATCTCAATTTTGGTGGAATAATGGCATATGGAATATGGCACCGCACTTCGAAACCTGCCGCGGTGGCTCATTTAGCTAAGGCGTTGCGCTGCCAAGCACGAGGTCGCAGGATCAAATCCCGGCCGCATTTCGATGCGAAATGCAAAAGCGCCCCTGTGCTTGCGTTTTAGTGCGCTTTAAAGAAGCCGAGGTGGTCAAAACTAATCCGGAGCCCTCCACTACGGCGTGCCTCAATCAGAACTGGTTTTGCATGTAAAACCACCCCAGAAAGAAGAGAACCACGACGAAACACAGATTAAACCAACACGAAGTCCTTAGTAGAAGTGCACCTTGTAGCTATAGCGTACTAGAATATAGAAGAGTGGGTCGATCGAGCGGCTTCACGGAGCATGCTTTCCTGCAAAGCCGAAAACATTGGTTGCACTCCGATCTAACTATATATCCCCACGCCGACGCTAACACTGATAGCAAACAATGTTCTCAAATTATGCTGTCCAAACGACGCGGTGACATAATTTATGGGTCAACGTATGTCACCGCAGACCCTGAGAGCTGCTATCAACCTTGGACTGGTATAAAGTAAAACAATTGGAATTGGTTTTTATCGCGATAGCAATACTATGAACACTCCAGGGGGATTTCTGCCGTCGTCGCCGTGATGTTCCATGTAAAGTCCAGGGACGAAAAAATCGCCGCCGCACGCCTTATGTTGTAGCTGCGAGTGAAAGTGTACTTGGGTCAGTCGACGATAGCGACTGATCTCGCGTGCGCAAGAGACGTAAGTGACAGGCGCACCATCTTTCGTCGCACATAAGGCACCAGGGGGAGGGGATTACTCTGTCAGATGCTGCGTAAAGCGCGGCCGCACGGGCCCTATCTTGAAAGCGATCTACGATGGGGACAGAGTGCACATAGCTTCGTGTGCATCGCATTTTCGCCCTTCAGTTCGCGTTGGAGAGGCAGCACAAAAATTCGCTCGCTGCTGCTGCCGCGCTTCCTTACTCCAGCGTCTTGACAGCGAGTTCCTCCGATCATCGAGTGTGATGTGTTCATGTTTGCTTGAGCGCACGTGACACTATGCTTGTTAATTTAGTTAGTAAGCAAATGTTTACAACTTTATGCGGCCGATAAAACTACTATCCTTACTTCATATAGCTGTCTACTAATTTGCAATCGCAATCGATGCTTCGCCTTCCGGCGAAACTGCGACATTTTATTCCAAATTCGCCATTATAGCCCTTCGTGATAGGTCAAAATATCTCAGGCCTTACCGATATGGGCATAAAAACAGATTGGAATAGTTTTGTGTTATACTGGCCTTGGGGACAGACGCTGAACCGCCCGCTGAACCTGCTTCAGGGCACGCCTCCCTATTATCTAGTTCGCTCGCAGCACCCTCACCCTGCCTTTTATTTTACGCCACAGCTATAGAGCGCCGCACCACTCGGCCCTTTCTATCGTATTCTATAGTAAACTGTAAACACAGCCGCCCTGGCCGTTCTGACAGCAGCGACAACAGCCGGGAGCAGCTGCATGAGCGCCGGCAACTTGCCAGAAGCGCCGAAAATTCCAGTGTTATAAGCACAAAAATTAAGAGAAACTGTGGGGGAGGCGCCGTCGCACGATGTGCGGAATGTGAACAGCTGCACTCTTTTTCGTAGAACAGATCCGCTCGCTGTTCTTGGCCACTGGCGGAGCACACATACCGAAGCCGTTAAGCCTCGCGCAATTTCGGTCAATTTTCTCTGTTTGGTGCAGGAATTTGCGTTTGTATCAAAATGGCGCAATTGGCGCAGGAGTCCCACCCCTGAATGAGCTCAAGCTGGAGGCTCAAATCTTTACAAAAAACAAATCAACACACTTCTGACAAATGCATAGCATGACGACAGTATCAAATGAAAGCAACTGAATTAGGCTTGCAACACTTATAAAACAATCGAGCAATACAAACTAGATTTCTGAAATCAGACCAACCTGCAGCTTCATTCATTTCTTGTTTGCTATGTAGCCCTCTACGGCTGTGTAAGAGCTGCTTCTCAAGATGGCTATTTATGATCCAATTTCTACGGCACGTGGTGCGCTGTATTCGTGCTAGCAGCCTGGAGAAGAAAACGAGGGTGAAGCAATGCCAAAGGCCCGTTGTGGAGAGGGTGAGCAGCGGAGGCACAGCACGGCAGGGGCTTGCTGTTACACGTGCCGAGTGCAAATGTGTCCTCTGCGTCAATAATAGCACAGGAAACGCAATAGCGAGTGTAAATACTAATACATTCCTACAGAGCATACTCGTAAAATATACTCCAAACATTACTGAAAATGAGACATGCTCGCAGCAGGAGAGAGATAAGAAGAAAAAAAATCACGGGCCTCAATGGTTATAATCTGGTCTACAAATGCACACACTTTGCAAGTATAATGTCAAGAGAAATATAGCACCTAGCCTAGCAACGAGCCTTGTTAAAATATAGCATCCAGAAATGTTTTAATTAATGATAGCCCAGTGTTCCAAGCCACAGCTATTACATTCAATGCTACAGCTGACATAAAACTGCACCAAAATATCCACAGGCTCAAAATGTAGGCTGATCTTCTAACACACAGAAACTATGACAACCTGTGTTCTTTACCAGCATTTACGGCAAAATAAAACAGGCAGCGAGATTCCATTCTACAAGTTAATAGAAAGCCGAGTCCTATTTCCAGAAACAATTGTCGTTTTGAGCCTACTTGAGCAAGATGAAGGTCTCTCTCTAGGCCTGCAAACTTATTACCTCCCCGTTATGTTACACTAACATCATAAATGAAGCAGCACTAAGATAAAACACTGTTGCTGTTCTCCACCAAATGTTTCGTTTTTGTGCTGCTATCTTCATGATACAAGTGCCTGTATTCGTTCTACACAACTCCACTTCCTATCCGTTAATGTAACAGGTGTTATTTTCAATTATATCACTCTGTGGTCCCCCGAGAGAGACAGAAACAAAGCTGCAGGGTGGAGAAGGGATGAGCTTTTTTAAATATATCTTGATCCTTCAAGTTATGGCTCCGAAGGTTAGTGCAAGACGAATGCATGAATTACACACTTTCCTACTTTTCAAGAATAAGCCCCCCCCCCCCCCATACTTACCGATATTACCCAACTTCAAGGCAAGAAAATAGGCTGTGGCTAAAGGTACATTCAATGTCTCCATTCTACTTTTTACAGGTACGTTAGACAGATCCGGTAGTTTTTAGAAAGTACGTCCAACGTATTTTGCTGGTTATTGCACGTTGCCCGTTAAGATACGTCGGGCGTAAGCACACTGAACACCTAAATACAAGCTTCCCTCTGCGCAGCGCTCATACTGAGTTACCACAACCCCCCCATGCGGATTCGGCATTCTAATTACTGCTGCAACAATCGCCACATCTGCTTTCATAGCATTAAGTGCTTTCACAGTAACAAAAACGCATTCCATTTGGTGCCCCTCGACACAATACTGTAACAATGTGTGATTCTCGCAAATAGACCGATGATGCAGATACGCCCGCTACAGTTTCATTCAAGTGAGTGGTGCAAATGCATCTGTGCTGCAGAATTTCGCAATTACAAAGATGTTGAAGTCAAAACTGCGATCCACAAAGTGAGAAAATGTTAACCAAAGCAGAGAAGCGCAATTCTTCTCTGAACAGTTAGCTCCGCTAACTACTCTTCATGTCGCCTTAAGATTTCACTCGTGAACAGGCACAAGTGACCCTTGTCGTTTAAAACAGTTCTTTCTTAACGTTTCTTCTGGAGACTGCTTTAATTATACCCCTATGAAGACCACTACAAAAAAAAAGTTCTAAATTGTTAGAGCAAGCAAGTTACAGCATCTTTTGAGACGTTGCAGTTGTAGTCATTATCATGTTGTAGTGACTGTGATGAACACAGTAGAAAAAAACGCTGTATTGCAAAATTAGCTCTTTATAGGGCAAACCTGTGCCCAGAAAGACAGGCTACACTCAAAGCACAACAATAGCGCCGATCGTCGAAATCTCATCTGTGGGTCAAGCGCGTCAGTTTTGATGATTGATTGAAGGTTCCAGCATAAGCTGGTGCCGAGCAGCTGGTGCCCATGCGCCTTCCAGAAAGCACCACACAATTCACATTGCGCATAGAATCAGATTACACAAGGTTCGGTGCGGTGCCAACAGACAACGAATAGAACTACCGATAACATTAGGGAAACTTCCGATACAAGCAGGCATGTCCTGCGCCGAGCGATTACTTTTAACATTTGTTAGCTAGTGAAAAGCGGTCACCAGAGCAACATAAACAAGTACACATGTCAATATGTTTAAAAACAGTTTTGGCCATGTCCGTATTTACACACTTCTACTTTAATGCAAGGTGTGAGACCGGGCTAGTTGGTAATCCTTGATGCATAGCGCGACAGCAGACAAAGGATGGAAAGGCAAGACGGGGACAAAGCGCTGACTTCCAGTGACGAGTTGAAACTGCTGAGTTGGAAGTCTGCCCTTGTCCCCATCGTGCCTTTCAGTCTTTTGTCCGCTGTAGCATTCTGCACATCTTCTACTTTGATGTTGCTTTGTCTACTTAAAAGCAGTTAATGCTGCGTAGATGGGGTTCTGCACAAACCTCATGGATATTATACGTGCAGCCGCTCACTTAGATGGTAACCAGTGCCAACGCGGCTAGTTACTGGTAGGTTACAGACACAACGGTTAGAGTAGAACCTAAGCGAAGGGCACAAGAATTGGTTTCTAGAAACGCCAAACGAAAAAAATATGCGGGCGAAACTGGAACGGTTTTCAGTCAGTTAACATTACAAGTACAGAAACGATCGCAAGTCGGCAGTTTTTTCAGTGTTGCGGTAAAATCATCGACTGATTCCCGGGTACCTGGGTTGGATACCAAGTGCACTAAATATTTTTTTTTTTTTTTCGTTTGTTCTTGTCTGCAGCAGTTTGCTTGGCATCTAACAAGGCGAGATGACAGTAAGCAGGGCAGCCTCGCTGCTGGACTGCCACATGCATGAGACTGTCTGGTCGGGCATTTAGGTGCATCTATTGCACCGTTCTTACATGCGCTACACAGCACATGTAAAAATATCGGAATAAACGTAGTGTAGCAACAGTGCAATAGACATACTCATAACTCATGACCCAGTGGTGTAATAAGCGGCTGTGAGGACGCGCTGCTTGCTTTCGTTCCCCATTTTCAGTGGTGAAGATGTTTTTGCCCTGTCAGAAGAACTGGCACAAAAAAAATTTTTTTTTTTTAATGCAGATAAAACAATGGCGACACAAGGAATTGAAGCTGGGTCCACAACGTAGTAATCATAAACGCTACCGCTACGCCACCGCTTGTATTTATTTATTGCATGGTATTTACTGCATCATGTATAATATATGCAAGAAACGTGCAAGCACTAGCAAACACATCATACTGAATGCCTAGAAAGGGCCTATAAACCAAGCTGAGCACACCATGCACCACAGAAAAACTACGATTAGTTTTTAACTTAAAAATTCGGGAACGTGCATGCTGAATTGCTTTCACAGTTATCATACCAATTACTGCCTAAAATCTGTCGGGGCTTTTGCCGCATTTTCTTTAATGCCGATTTCGGCGTTCTTAATGCGGATTCTTGTGCACTTTACGCACATTCTGCACTAAACTTTTGTCCTGTAACGTTTTACCGTTAACGCCTACAGCCACTTCTAAACGACTCTTTTGTTAGACGAGCGAGCCTTCCGCAGCGCCAGCACTGCTTGCCGTGCAAGTGTGCTACACCTTTTAATATTTTCCGGCTTGTTCGCGCAGAGATTCCACCTAGCACGTTCAATGACGGGAAGGTGTGCGTGTATGATGAGCGGCTCTGCGCGTATTCCAAACACTCCATTCTGGAGGCATCACGAAGCTTCGAGGAATTTATGTATCCGCCGTATCTTGAGGACGACAAACTGTATCGTTCGCGAGTACGTCCGACGTAGCTTTGACACTTCGGGGAAAATAATGTGCGATAAAATCTATCGCGCGCCTCATTCTCAATAACACAGACGTAGCATGCCTTTTTTTTGGAATCATGAAAATAAATATGAAACGTGCTTACGTTACCTTCACAGGATGCAAATTTATTCACACAATGTCCTCGTCGAGACACCTTCGATACCGCCGATTGCGTTTGTCATTCCACGTTTTTTGGAATGATACCGCGAACTTAGCGACAGGAGTTGCGGCCCACACCTCAGCTAGCTACTTCGCGAGTTCGTCCGGTGACTCACGCAAGACTGCGGAACGTCAAAACATGTTGTCACCAGCTGAATGTCTCATATCACAGTTTCGAGCGCGTTTTCGAATGAAACTGGCGCGTCGCGCACGTCGCAGTTCAGAAGCCTACAAGCCGAACCAACCACAGAACACCCATGCAAAATTAGAGAAGGGAAACTGTACCTTCCATAGCGCAACGGAAATAAGCGTAGCGGTGGCGTTGCAAACTAAAGTGTGCGACCGAGAGATGGCGCATGGTGTATAGGAGCGCGAGTGAGTGCTGACGAGTGTGAGTGCACTTGAGAATGATTGTGTACATAGCTTACAAAAATATTGGTGAATGAGCAAGTCGTCTGTGTACGTGAGTGCGTGGTGACATTTGTGTTTGTGCTGGTGGGTAACGACAGTCGACAGATAGGCCTAGTTGCCGTAGTTGCCGCTCAGCCCTCACCACCGCCACGGGCGCACGTTCGGATTACCGGCGAGAGGTGGCGCGGGCTGCGCGTCGTCTGCAAGCGACATGGCCCCCCGAGCGACGAAGCGACCGGTTACACAGGACGGCAACGACGAAGACCGCCCCGACATCAAGTGCGACACTTGCGGCAGATGGGTATTCTTAGATGAAACTCCGTTTGCGGACGTTGCTGCAGCGGCGGACGGAGGGCCCTTTACTTGCAGGCTGTGCGACAAGCTAGCCGACCTCAATACCCGTCTGAGTATGCTTGCAAACAACCGCGACGCAGCGCTACATGACAAGTGTGAAGCCCTTGAGGTCAGGCTTGAAGAGCTTGCGATGAAAATCCACCAGCTACATTGTCATCAGCTATACGTTGACGACAGGTCCAGAGCCCCATGGATACCAGCCTGGTGACAGCTAAGCGAGGGTCATCTCAAGTGAGTGCAGAACCCACTGATGCACAGCTAAAGGTTAACACCACAGACGCATCCTCTACATGTGCTGACAGGCAGGATCGGCCTGAAATGCTGAACGCCCTGCAACCTCCAGAAATGGTACGTTGGTCAGTGCGATGGGCGACACAGAGCATGGAGACAAGACACCACCTACACAGCGTACCGAGGTCGACACAACCAGAGGTCGCGGCCGGCAACGGGCGAGGAATCGGCTGAGAGGCGAAACTCCCTGCCGAGATTATCATCGGAACCAAAAGCACCTCCAAACGGAGAGCAACCACCCAGTGGTACCCAGTTCAGTACGGGTTCCAAACCGCATAGCCGGCAGCACGGGAGAAAGTACAGGAAGCAGCAGCCACGTGGCCCAAGGCTAACCACCTCTCAACAGAATATCAAGGGCAGCAGTACATGGATCAGGCCTGACCCGAAGTTGAAAGAGAACTGATCCTGGTGGGTGATGGCAATGTTGGCAGGATCGCTGATGCGGTGAGGAAAGTTGCTAACTCTACCAAAGCAGTAGGCTTTTGTATAGTAAAAAGGCCGATACAGAAAAGGCGATGAGATATGTGACCTCATATGAGAAGGAAGGTAGATCTGTACAACGCCAATATATTGTACATGCTGGGCTGACAGATGCAATCCGGCGTGATCCTGACGCTGTCACCCGAGCTCTGAGCGTCACGTGGGCGGAACGTACGGCGAGGTTGGCCGTATGCTCGATCCCAGAGGTCACTACAAAGGGTGATGAGGTCCGTGCGGCCATTATCACTGCTAATGCGCAGCTAAAGAGATGGTGCCGGAAGAACAAACACAGGTTCATTAATTTGACCAAAGGATGGAGCCCGGAGAAGCTGGATAGTGATGGTTGCAGTATAGCCCTGAAGGTATCCGTTTCGCTATGGAGAAGATGAGCCCAATTATACAGGGTTTTTTAGGCGACCGACGCAAGAAAAGGCAGATGGGGAGTTCTCAGACGCCGGCGAATCCAGCCCGACCTCAAACATGGTGCCCACAAGAACAGCAGCATCACGGCAGGGTTGGTGCGGCGCATACCGACAGAGACAGCAGGGAACAGATGCCTGCGCAGCCCCCACAGCGGCTCTTTCAGGCGTCCATGCCTATTCATACCGTCCACACTGGGGAACGACATCGATTTTCCCTTGGGGTCCGCAGCTAGCACTCCCCAACATGTACGGGCCAGCAGGGGAAGGGATACGTCAAACCCATGCTACTGGCGTACCGAATCCCACAGTAGTTCAGAAGCACCGCCGCAGAAACCGCTGCAAACGCAAGGCCTCCACCATCAACGTGGGATTTCTTAATCTCCACGGGGCAAGGAAGGCAGCAAAGTGGGGGGAACTGTATACAGCACTGAAAAGTGAAAGCATTACTCTGTACGCTGTAGCGGAGACCCATCTTCGCAACTTGGAGGAACCTCCTTGATTTGGAATGGCACTGGGCGGGTTGCAACCGTACTGATGAATGCCGCAAGGGAGGTGGTGTAGGTTTGCTGTGGCGGAAACCCACCACATGGGTGCCAATGGCGGGCTCTTGCGACGAACACATGGTCTCCGGAAGCATCCTTGACATCCCAGTCCTTGTTGGAGTAGTGTACCTCGCGGTTGCGAGTGGAGGGGAACATGACGGCAACGACAGGGTCATACACTGCATCATCCAGGATGTGAAGAGGGGGCTACAGAGCGCGAAGTGCTGTTGATGGGGGACTTCAATGGACATATTCATCCCTCAGATGGGTACCAGGACCATAATGGGAAAATATTGCTCGGTGTGCGGAGGAGCTCTCCCTGGAGATCGTCAACCTCCGTGCTGACTGCAAGGGTGAGTTCACCTGGTGCGCCCGTGGCAGCCGCTCCACCATAGACTACGCGCTGGTGTCGGCAAAACTGGCCGCACGTCACCCAGGTGCATATCGATGAAGCAGGACAATTCAGCCTAGGGAGCGATCACAATCGCCTTCGACTGTCGTTCTCGGCATCTGCCCACCAGGCAAGCTGTGTGCGACCTCAGCGGAGGCCTGGCCTTTACTTGCCAAATCGATCTGTAGAACAGGTTGCCGAGGACTTTGAGCAGTGCTCCAAAAGGCGAGAGGCCAGTCGTATGACGAATTTGTCCACGCCCTCCGCTCGGTGATGCACGAGCACATGGTGGGGATAGGCGGGACGCACACAAACCATGCAACCCATGGTGGGACAAAGAGGTTGAAATGGCATGGAGAGCACGTCGACAAGCCAACCGGAGCATCGTAGGACCGTGAAGGGCCTTGACGCCGAGGCCTGTGCGGCTGCCTGGGCACTATATCTGGAAGTAAAGCACAAGGTGCAGATACTTGTGCAGAACAAGATTGCAGACCCACCTTCGCCTTGTCCAATCTATACGAATGGAAGGGAAGTCCGCGGCAGGGAAGTTCTGGACCTATGTACGGTCCCTGGACAGAGCTCCCCCCCCGCCACCTCCACTTATAGACGCAACGACGAGACAGCCAGTCACCGAGCTCCAAGAATACCTCACACGCCACTTTTCCAGGGTGTCGGTCCCCCGAACATGGATGATGATTGCCGCCAGTGCGATGAGACAACGGCCCCCCCTGCCCCATCCTCAACTGAGGGCACTATGTGTCAGGATGGACCTTGCTGGGCACTCTCGAGACTCACGGTGGACCGGGCTCTGACACGGATAAGTGCCCGTACAGCTCCGGGTCCTGATGACATGCCAGCGCGCCTGATCAAGTGCATAGGCGCTAACGAGGGAGCAACTTGCCAAGTGCTCACAGCTGTAATTGATGGTGAACCTGTGCCTGAAGACTGGCATAAGGGCAAGGTGACTCTGATTCTCAACGGGGGGGAGATGCAAGCCATCAGGATACCGACCCATTACCGTCACCGTGTTTTTACCGCCTGTTTGCTCGAGTAATCAAGGAATGGCTCAGCGCCTGGGCTGAGGCAAAGGGGCTATTGACGGAGCTGCAAAACGGCTTTAGACCGGGCAGGCGACTAGACGACAATTTGTTTGTCCTTACGCAGTGTGCGGAAATCGCACGGACAGAAAAGAGGGCGCTGCTGTGCTGCTTTCTCGATGTGGAGAAAGCTTATGACAACGTCCCACACTCGCCACTCTTCACTTGCTGTCCGATCTTGGCATGCCGTCAAAGCTCTTGTATACATTACGAAGGTTGTACAGACATAATGTAGTGACTGTACAAACTAGGCTCCGCTGTCTCGAAAGAAATTGCTGTCACTAAGGGCCTGAGGCAAGGCTGTCCCCTCTCGCCCTTGCTTTACATTCTGTACACATCAAGAATGGAGCGGGCACTGCTAAACTCGGGCTCGGGTTCCGACTGAGGTTTAGTACGAGCAGTGCCAATGAGAACCACCGCCTCCCTGGCCTGGCATTCGCGGATGACCTGGTAATCATGGCAGAGAACAGAGAGGATCTACAGACCCTCCTCGACATTTGCCAGGTGGAAATCTGCGCATCGGGCTATGCTTCAGTACCAGGAAGTCGGCGGTCGTTTGTCTGGCTGGAGGGCTTACTGATCCAGCTGTCCTGACTCTCGGGGGCGAGCCGGTGGCTATATGTAATGAGTACAGGTACCTCGGGGTCACTCTCTGTGCTGAGGCAGATAAATACAGCTTTCACGAGACCGCACTGCGGCAGGCGGCTCTTCGGGCGCAACGTATCCTCCGCCGGCGGTGCTTGTGGGCTGTAACCGTTTCCTGATGATCCGCGATCTATGGAAACTGGTTCATGTACCGGCCTCACCTTTGCAAATGCAGTTACCTGCCTCTCACCAGCAACACGAGAGTGGCTGGAGCGTCAGCAGCGGGAGGCTGGGCGCACTGCTCTGGATGCCATGGCCACGTAGCCAATGAGGCCGTGCAGGGAGATGTGGGATGGTCGAGCTTCGAGGCCCGGGAAGCTGCGAGCAAGATCGCCTACCGTGGCCGTCTCTCTTCTACCACGCACGCAATGGGCTCGCCGAGTTTTCGAGTATCTCTCGGCGACATGCATGCGAACTGACTGGACACGCCGAGTGTACCAATCGAGAAAGAAGTACGGCTTCTTTGGTGAAAAAATCGAGGCCGACACTGCAACCAAGTGGTCGATCGAGGTCCGCCGACGCGTGAAGGAAGCGGAAACACCATCTGGAGCAAGGAAATGGAGTCGAAATCCACCCTTGAACTCTACCGGGGAAACAAACGAGGGATCAATGCGGAGTGCTTCTATGACAACAGCATTGGAAGCAGCCTCCTGTTCGAGGCGAGGGCAGGGGCCATGCGCACTATCGTATACCGCAGCCGCTTCCAAGACACCGGTATGAGCACCAAGTGCAGGCTCTGCGGGGCGGAGGCCGAGACGCAAGAGCATCTCATCCTTCGATGCGCTGGCCTGCAGATTGCTCCGGCAGAGGACACAGATCTCCCTCGGGCACTCGGTTTTCACAATGCTCGAGGCAGAAGATGGAAACCACATCGCGAATGGACGCAACGTCGGCCGGACCTGCGCTGTAGTGGCCACCAAAAAGCGACTGACTGAGTGGTGGACCAGTGTGCGCCGGATGTGGCTCTAGTTTGCATAGTGACCTACGAAGTGCACATTTCCTTCCTTTCTGTCTTTCCTTTTCTTTCTTTCTTTATCTATTTATTTGTTTAAACCCTCCAGGCCAGGACATTGCGTGTGTCCACCCGTTACAAAGGGGCTGGCCGCTACTACATCATCATCATCATCAGCCGTTCGGCCCACTCGACAATTTGTCTAGTACACTCTAGCGCAACGAACGCTAGGCTTCCGGCTTCTGGTACTTCCGGTGGCTCCGGCGTGTTGCCGTGGCGTTGTTTACAAACTTTGTGTTGCGAAAAAAGTGGTAGAAAGCGTGACGATCTTTTACTTCACAAAGGCATGCACCTCGTCGTTCTCGCTGCAATCTTAAGTGCGGTGCTGGCATCGTCGGTGCTAGTCTCTCTCACAGTGCATCATGTTCAACCGACGCCTTATATGGACGAAATCTTTCACGTTCCGCAAGCGCAGAATTATTGCGCTTACAACGTGTCTCACTGGGATCCAATGATTACTACACCTCCGGGACTCTACCTGACATCGGTGCTGTTGCTGCTCCCTCTCAGGCTGGTCATGAACTCTGAAGTTTGCACGCTGTTTGCGCTGCGTTGCTGCAACATCGTTTTGACACTTGGAAACTTCTACGTTTCGTCGTTGATCTCGATCAAGCTTGCGGGTGCCGCCGGAAGCAAAGCCCGCACGAAGCTCGTTGTGTCGAGCTGCGCGATGTCGTTGCTGCCGGTGCTACACTTCTTCACATTTCTCTACTACACCGACCCGGGATCCGTGCTCTTCTTGCAGCTCATGTACCTGTACTACCAATTCGACCATCACTACCTCGCTGCATGCTTCGGAGCCGTAGCTGTGCTTTATCGACAAACCTCCATAGTTTGGGTATTCATGGTCGCCGCCTGCAAGGCTTTGGAAATCGCCGAAAGTACGATTTCTGCGAGCGACAACAAAATAGAAGGTTTTTCGTGCGCTGCTGCTAGAATCGCCGCTGAGCCAATGAAACAAGCGCGGCTGTTTGCGGACTTTGTGAAGAGCGTGTTGAACGAGTGCTTGGGTTACGTCGTCGTTGGGCTGTCGTTTGTGGCGTTCGTGCTTCTCAACGGCAGCATCGTTCTTGGCGACAAATCTTCGCATCAGGCGTGCGCGCATTTGGCGCAGCTCGGTTACTTCGCGCTTTTCACGCTGGTCCACGCTGCTCCCTATTTGGTGCTGCCCAGCATTTTGAGAGGCTTCTGCGACAGTGTTCTCCGGAGGCCGTTCTTGTACGCCGCTATTACGTTAGCTTGCGCTCTCTCTGTGCAAAATTTTACCTACGTCCACCCTTATCTCCTAGCTGACAACAGGCACTTTCCCTTCTACCTTTGGAGGCGGCTGTTAGGCAGGAGCGACCTTGTTCGATGCTGCCTTGTGCCGTGTTACATCTACGCAGGCTACGCCATGTTACACCAGCTGCAACATAAAACCCCGTTATGGCAACTGCTGTTCTTTTTGTGCATCGTCGCCGCTACAGTGCCCCAGAAGTTGCTGGAGTTTCGTTACTTTGTCGTTCCATATCTGTTCTTTCGGCTGCAGTTAAGAGATGTCAAGTATTGGCAAGTGCTTCTGGAGCTTGTTGCCAATATTTTGCTAAATGTTGCCGTGATGTGGCTCTTTCTAAACCGTACGTTCATGTGGGCAGGTAATCCGGCCGTTCAGAGGTTCATGTGGTGATTCACCACTTGTGTGAAAATTCCGTGTTCTTACTTTTGCCAAAAAAGAAATTATGATCTCACCACCTGTGAACTTTTGTCAGCAGGCCAACCCGAGTGAGTGTGAACCAGTGTGGTGCTGAAGAATGGTCATGAGTGTCTAGTGCAGCGTGTGGTCGCAGTAGATGTGCAGCCATGAATAAAATTGAACTAGGCCCTTATTAATGCGAAGCATCCTTTGCTAACTTCAGGCAGTTTGAGTGTGTCTAACTATCTATCTAGCCTCCTACACCGACGGGGCTGGTGGTGCCTACGAACTTGAGCTGCTGCATATATGCTTATAGTCACGGCATCATCATCATTCGAGCTCTGTCATCTGACTCTCGCCTCTGATTGTCGCGCGCCACGCCAGATGGCGCGCGTAGGGTATGTCGGCACCGGATGGTGGTTGCCTCTGTGCGAACAGCGATTCAAAACCAAGTTTTCCACCCGTACACGCCAACCAGCTCCTGACACTCGCAAAGAAGCTCTTGGAAGACCCTAGCTTTGTCAAAAAATGCGTTAACTGGGATGTTGGGATTACAATGTCCGAGTTGACGCATTTCTGGACGACAGTATGTGGGATGTGCATAATCTTTTTGTTATGTGCCATTTCTCTTCTGCTATTCAGCCTCAAGTTGGCAGATTGTGGAGGCTGTCCTTGAAGGAGAGGAAACAAAAAAAAAGAAGACATGGCACATACTATAAAAACTGCTCCGCCCAGGAGAGCGATCAATTACTTTTCCTGTTAGGCAGTTCATGATTTACATAATGAGCATGCTTAACGTCTTTCATGCCATCAACGAGCCGAGTTCATCCACGCATTTCTGGTAAAAGCGGCTTAGGATGAGCTCAGCTCATTCATGATACTTTTCATTTTCTAGCAATGCCAAGGATGAGCTGTTTCCGTCTCAGTGCTTTGACGGGCTTCTGGTAGATGGCAGCACACAATGCATGCAGCAGCACAAGCAGGATTGTGTTAATTTGGGTAGGGGAAGTAAAACATGTTGGTCACTGGGGTCCTTAAAAATCATTTGGCCATTACTCGGCAGAATTCGAAATAATAGCGTGGCACAGAAGGGATCAATGCACAGCTCTAACTTGTGCCCACTTGTATGGGGGTGCAGTACAAATGGCTGAACTTAGCGTTTCCATGATACATTTTAAGAATTAAGAATTTTAAATTAAGAAGACAACAGAGTTAAGTGTAATTCTGTTGTCTGTGACAAGGTTATAGCAAATTTATTGCTTATTGATGTTATTGCATGCCTCACAACTCGGGAAGCATGCGGTAACATCAACACTAGGGAGACTCTCTGCTGAACATTTATAGTTTGTGATTAGGTAGTTTAATCTTTTTCTTCTACATTGGTTGAACACACATGATTTGGAGATACTGGTAAGCCTCGTTGGGAAGCTGGCTCAGGATGTAGCCTTACCCATAGTTTTCCATAAATGTAACATTATTTTGTGATTTTGACATGTTATTAGCATGAAGAGAATCTTAAAGGGATGCACTTCTTACTTTCCTTTGTTGTGGAATTTCTGTAAATTGTTCTTAACCCCCTAAGTGCCATGCCTGAGTCTAACTCAACTGGATGCCTGCGCACACGTTTGGCTGTGCCAGAGTATTAAAGCTGCACCATAATTTCCACTCACTCTCTGAATTTCCTGAGATAATTCGCAAATGTGAAATGCCCGTGTAATGTTCTATCTACACAGAAGTTCGTTAGATTCATAGCTGCAATGTTGCAAATTTTCTATACAGTTTACATATTTGGGCTCTACGAATGTTGCATCATGTTTTACAAAACAACTTGTAATTGAGTTCATTAACTTGCATTCATGTCAGTAAACCTTTGTTGGACATATGAAGAAACCAAGATAGACTGCACACAAGTAGTAAGCATTCAATGTGTGGACGAATTGCCAAGCATACAATGGATAGCAATGATAGTTCTGGGTATCCTGTCAATCTTTCGGAGGAATGCATATGGTTATTTAGTACTCTAAACAAGACCTTGTCAATTGCCAATCATGCCTTAGGAAATCTTCTGATGGAGGAAGAATGCCGGAAGGAAACTTGCGTAGAGCAAGCTTATTCAGACAAGTTCCAAGAGTAGGCGAGGATGAGAAGTGTACAGGTACAAGGATGAGAAGTGTCGTCTGATTCTTGAAGCTTTTTGCATTCAAAAAGAAAACAATAAATCTGTCTGCACAGATTCTATCGCATTGCCAGTGAAAGAATGCGATTACCTGTGTCAAAACCTCTCTGCCATGCATCTATGATAAGTGGCTTCAAGCATGCGCTACAATTCATGTTCCCCTGTCGACGCATGATCAGTGAATGTATATATATTCCAGCACCTTTTCATGTAATAAAATCAGGTGAAGACCAGCATCCCTACTTTTGCCTTTCTTTTTCTCTCAGTTTTTCCTATTTCATTAAAGTGCTGGAAATGCATGAAATACTACTACATGTTCTATTACCTGCACAGACCTTGAAGGCAGGACAGTTAAACCTTGATATAACGAAGTCAGTAAAATCAGTACTTTGCTTCGTCATATCGAAATTTCGTTGTATTGAAATTTGACCTTTTAGGCAGCAAGTATAGTCGCCGGTCGATTTTTATTACACAGAACGGGCCGCAGAACTTCCTGCATTGTCGGGCAATCGAAAAAAAAAAAAGCAAATTTGAAGGAGAAAACCATTCATTTTGATGAATTTGGGAGTCGGCGACGAATGATTCGGTTTCATGTCGCGTCGACGATATCTTCACATCGGCGGCACGAATTAAGCAAAGCCAGCCACGCTTTCGCGTGCACTCCGCCCCCACGGCTGATAGCGTCGCCCGCACTGGGACGGCGCTATCATGAAAGGCGCCGGCAGCGGGGAGCGAATGCTTGGTCTGCCTCCCCCTCCAACGGGTCAACTAAACCCGAGATTAAGCAGCCTCCAATACTGAACGCGCGGGAAGACAGCTTACACGATGCCATGCCGTCTCGGCAAGCCCACTCATTGCACCTCTATAAAGCAGGGTGCGCGGCTGCGTATGCGCTCAGCCGGAGCACAGCCCCGCCCTCCCCCATCGCGCACTTGAACGCGTTACCATAGAGTAACATACGGATTACTTTGGCGTTACCGCGAACTCGCTGCCCTCCCCCTCTTTCCCTTTGCTCGCGCGGAAAGGCGGCACTCGTGAAGTCATCATCTTTCTTGTCTCGCCCTCGCAAGCTACGATCACCGTACGCAAGCTTTCACCGCGGAACGCGATAGGATCTTATCGCTCTTATCGACTCTATACGGAACGCGTTGTGGCTCCACTTCGGCGGTCACTCTTGTTGCGCGGCGCGCGATTTGAGAGGTGCGTTTGCAAACAGCCACTTGAAACTCAATCATTTGATCATTTGCGTCCGCGGAAGTTTCCATTTATTGTCTAGGCATTCCTTTGCGGCGGCAGTGACATTTCGTTATGTTGAAATCGCATACAAACATACTTCGTTATATTGAGGTTCTAAATACATGGGTGTTCTTGGACAAGAGATTATGAAAAGTGAAATACTTCGCGATATCGAGAATTTCGTTATGCTAAAGTTTGTTATATCGAGGTTTAACTGTAGCACAATGTCTCGCAGCATTTATGTAGCGCTAAGTACTATGAGGAAAGTACTGTAGGATGTGGACCAATGCTGCAGGCAGTGCAATGTCTCAAAGCACTAGCTGCCACAAGAGAAGAGAGGGAAAAACTAGTGCACACTCACTTTTGTAAGCAACTTCTTGCTATGCGATGTGACACGTGAGAGTCGGTGTCTGAAGTGGTTTTATTTGGGCATTGAATGAATTACAAAATTTGTGTATACAGAAGGAGGTCCCATAGTCGGAGACTGAATCGGTACCTCCTACAGTAGTTAATGTAGCAAAATTAATTAAGGCAGCAAACAGCTGTAGCGAAAACAAGAATAATATAGATCGCAGACAAAACAAAGAATTTGAGAAAAAAATGAACAGCAAAAAAAGAAAACAACAGCAATAATTAGACAGGATAACAAACAAAAGGTTGGCAGTGCAGTTATTCTATTCCTGTGTTTGTGGCGTAAAGGAAAGTGACACATGTGCCCATGCTCTCGCGTGCCTTGTGCTATGCAGTTTCACATTCACGCCATTTGTACCGAAGAGCTAGTTAGTGCTGGCACTTGAGATACTATGAGCGTGGCATAATGGTTGAAGCATCGGGATGTTGTGCTGGGTGCTTGGGTTTGATCCCAACGTCAGGCAATTTGTTTTAACTGACGAGGCCTGAAGCAATGAGACGGCAACCTACCTACCTACTGCGAGATACCTGGAATAAGCCAAAGAAAGGTTGTGCCTTCAAACAAAGCAAAGTGCTGCTTGTTGTGCTCCGCTGCATCAACAAGGTTCATGAAAGAGCGGCACATACCCGTATGAACGGCCCACATTTTTTGTGGGATAGCTAGACAGTTGGAAAGAAAACTGTTATGACAATGCCATGGATGCTATTCGCATTAAAAAATGCATTCCTCCAAGCTCCCTCCTGGTGTCATGACAGGGGGATCTTTAGACATTTTTGGGTTTTCAGGCTGGCAGGTTGACTGAATTCGCATGGCAGGTTTTGTATGTATGAAACAGGCAGCCCAATGGAGCTTATGTCTTATGTCTGTAAGCATTACTTACATCTATATCCGGAGCTCGTCTATATCTGGAGCTCGCGATTTATTGTTTTCCTAGGCAGACTGGCACAAGAAGCTCATGCGGTTGTTCAATTATGGAAAAATTTAAGAACTCTTATATGGAGGAATCTGATATAGAATACAATGCGTGTTCGGTAACAGTGATAGTCACAAAAAAAAATCATTAACATAATTATTAGCTTTTGTTTATGCATTCACATGAAAGAAGCTTTGCAAAATGTAACGTATCACCAATAAATACATTTGCATCTAATGTCTGCTAGTATGTTACTTAGAAATTGAATTTGATACACTTTAGAAGAACCTTTGGCACAGAGAAGACAAGAACGTCCAGAACACACTGCACTCGGAGTTAAAGATGACCTACCTACAATTTTATATGTGCATTACAGTGTCATTAATAAAGTCCTCTGGTGCTTACCTGAAGCTGCATTTATTTCTGACAAATCTTCATGTTAAAAGGACACAAAACAGCAGCACTAAATCAACTTAGCCTGGTAATTATTACCTTGAAATCCAATCTTAATTTGGCTTAGTAGTAGTAAAAAATGAAGCAGAAATTCCACGCCCTTATGTCACTGTGCCGTCATGGGCTTCAGAGTACTTTCTTGTACTTGGGCGATTTCGGGGCACCCGAGAACTGCTCAAAACTTGCTAGGTTCAGTATTCAGATCTTGTAGAATGCAATGTAGTCCTTTTTTACCAATACAAATATTAAATAGACCGAAGTAGACAGCCAAAATCCATGACATCATGGAGAGCAGGAACTTCAGGGCAATATTGCCACACATCTTTTGTTTTTCCATTTATGGTTTACCAAGCCTTCTCCTACAACCTGAGTGACCTTGCTACTGCAGAAGTGAAATTTACTAGTGCAGCTTAATAGTCATCGTTAGTGTCCCTATAAAAGAGTTTCAGCATTTCCGGTATATGCAGGTGGACTTGGACTGCTAACTAAGCGGACTAGGGAGCCTCCATGTACCGCGTTTACATGGAGGCTCCCTAAAGCGGACGGATTGGTGGTGCCACCTGGTGGCACAGAGCTCAGCCAGACAAACACAGAACTAATATTGCAGTAACCAAGTGTATCCTACTTTGCTAGTGTAAATCTTCGGCAGTGGCATAATTGTGAGCACGTCTTACACGAAAAAAAAAAAAAAAAGACGTCTTGATAAGGCAACATCACAAGATGTTGCCACCAGCATCCGGTAATTCAGTATTACACAAACACCCTTGCGTATACCGGAGTACCAGACACGCTGAAACTCTGTCAAATGGCATGTTTGTCTGTTGGATCGACAAAATAAAAGGCTGATATCAGTGACATGCGATTATTCAAAGTCACCGATAATTCCTTGCATTTGAAGGCTCTAGAAACAAGTGCATGGAAGTGATGCTGTTTATCACAGACAAACCACCACAGTCTTGAAATAAAAGAATACTTTATTGATGCAACATTCGAAAGCCGAGGAAGTGCAACATTCAGAGTCTACTGGAATGTTTTAATATCACAAATGTGGCAGTTATTGGACCATATCTCAGTGCGGCTTTACTGTGTCTGCTCTTTTAATGGGTTGCATTCAAGGCTTGGGCACAAACTGCACTCTTCAAATTATGCGCGACGACAAGTATAGACAAACTGCAAGTTTGTAAACAAACAACAATACAGGCAAGAATAGAAGATGGCTACAGTGACACTTCTGCTTTTTTTTTTGCTGGTTGCTGCTTATAACAACAATCTTTCCCAAACAACTTTTGGACAACATAAGCATTTCATTTGCAGCGTGATAGAGCAGCCTCTACCAAAATTTGTTTGAAATATGCTTTATGTTTGAAATTATGTTGTAAAAACATGATTGTGCTAGGCCGAGTTATAACACTGAAAGAATTGTACGAAAAGAAATACAATCAGGAACATGCACCAACTAGCCGGGTTCACAGCTTTACTAAATGTCGCAAAAAGTTTGTGATATTGACAAAAAAAACACTGCCATTACTGTTCGCCAGAACTGACTTTGCGCAAAACATTGAACATTGAGAACCAGCGTGCCGCCTGGACATGACCTCAGAGATCAGGTAGCAACTACAGTGTACTAAAAATCTCAGAGGCCATGTTCTGCAATTTGCTAACCACCACACACCTGATGCATCAGTTTAGGTGCTATTTAAAGGCTGTTAATAGGAAAATTAAACAGTTAACAGCAATGCAGCTTTGCTAAGATGTCTTGATAGTATATACTTATACCCTTATAGCCAAAATAGAATGCTGTTTCAGTTGGCCGTTAAATTTCCTGCAGCTTAATTGAAGCAATTTAGGGCAGTTGAAATTGTTGAAATTATTTTTTTTGTCTAGATAGAATGTGAGGGCATCATTGCTGAATATTCATGTCGTGCTCTAGAGCTTGTCTATAACTGGCTTCTGCAGCCAAGCTGCTGACTCTGTCACCATCAAATTCCACTCAAAGGCAGGGTTCGTCGAGGTATTTTGATTAATACCCCACTTGCATGCGGTACTTGCTCACTTTGATAATCATAAGCATGCGTCATCTGCAGTGGCACCACACAAGAAATGCACAGCTTTTAACACAACAGTGGGTGGCACCCTCCGATGCCCTAACAATGACAGACTGCCTGTCACTACACTCTAAGAAAACCTTGGACCCTCTGAGGGTTATCTTGTCCCCAAACAATAATCGTAATCTATCTTGCATGCATTTTTTTACGCTAAACGGTCACGAATGGTATGAGTGTTATTAGCATTACATAGAATTCTTCACAGGGAAGTAGTGAGCACAGAATTTTCAAGGGAACTCAAGCAAGACAGACGATTATTGTTTGGGGACAAACATCTGCGCTTCTGGAACCTGCAAAAGGTGTAACATTTTTTAAAGAGTGTATTGCATTTGCTAAAGTGTTAAGTTTGTTTGCCTCCACATCATCGCAAATGACATACAAAATGTTACGTAAATAGGATCGCCAAGTATACAGGCTAGGATAATGCAACAATAATATCCAAGCTTTTTCTGTGTTGCAGTTCGAGAGTGGTCCAAGCACACATGGCCTTCCTTATCAGCAGGATTGTGCAGTTCATCTTGAAACTGCAGCGCGCACACAAGAAACGAGGACAATAAGGCAAAGGTAACAGACAGGCGCTGACTCGCAACTCAAGTTTATTTTTGGAGGGAAATCACACACATATATATACCCAGTCTGACTAAAGTTTTAGGTGTGTAATTTCCCTCCAAAAGTAAACTGAGTTGCGAGTCAGCGCCTGTCTGTTACCTTTGCCTTATTGTCCTCGTTTCATGTGCCCGCGCTGCAGTTTCAAGATGAATAGCTACCAACTTGCCCAACTTTCAGTACGTTTACAATAGGATTGTGCAGTCATGATCGGCAGGTGATCAAAGAAAAAAATCCGAGCACACCTAAGCACTTCTTACGAGTTATGATTGCGAGCGCATTAATGTCCAATTGAATGCCGCTGAGCGGTTTTTCGAGTTCTGTGCTGCCCGAGCCAGCAAGCAGCAGCAGCCTGCAATGCCAATGACGCATGTCACGAATGTCCTGTGCGACGAGAGACCGAGGAAGCAGCGGCGGCCACCGAAGCAGACAGGCGCATGCAGCAGCCAAGCCCAGCGGGGGTGGGAGAGAGAGATAGGGACTGCGCACTGGCTTCCGAGAGCAAGACGGCAGCACCCACACGCATGCATCAGGCGACAACCCGTCTTGCCCCACATCGTCATCCTTCGAGCTGCGCTGGTGACATGGCACTGAGGTAATGCCCTCTCCCCTCACGCAACACCTGGTGTTCTGGTTCACCCGCTCTGCTCCGTCAAGGCACGCTTGTGACGTGGCGTCGCAGCCATTGGGAACTTAGGCTCCGTTTCGCTGCTACAAAAGCCGGCTGTTTTGCTTAATGAGTCATTTGATGCTTTCGCATCAATAACCAAGTGACAGGAACCGTTACATTATCCCACCGTAGGTGTACTTTACTCTGTCTGAGAGAGACAAATACTTCACACAAAAAATACAACACAAAATGCCACCTCTCAATGAAATTCCAGCTTAAGCAAGCCAGTGGCACAGCCAAAAGTGCCCTTTATAGCTGGCTCCGTTATTTACGCAACACCCAGCATCTTTCCTAATGCACACAAGTGAGATTGTCAACATGCAGGAGTCTTAAGGAAGAGAGAAGGTTTATTCTGAAGATTAACGCTGAGTTGTGATGAAATGCCTTTTCTGCAGCAACTTCCTTTCTTTTGTCTCCCACCTAATACTCTTGAGCCTCAACACATTTAAGGTGCTGTGTATTTGAGATTCAAAATAGCTACCTCGAACTCTTGCTCATGTCTATGGCAGCAACTACAAGCCTCATGCAATGCGCTCCTCCCGTAATTGTGCAAACTAACACATGAAAGCAAACACTGAAACACTTCAAACCAACAATTTGCACCGATACTACTGAAGGTACAACAAAGTATGAATACTGCTTTCATAATCTCTTCTGGATGTTGCATAAATTTTATCTGATTTCCAAGAAAAATCATGGAAGGTGAACACGAATGCCGACTTGTCCATCTAGCAATGCATTTGGTACATTCAACAAATGCTCTGGGAATTTTCAAGGGTGGCTGAACGAGCATGTTGGTAATGTTGCATCTTTGGTTAGCAGCGTGACCATCTATATGAGAAGTGAGAAACGTGACAGGAAGGAGCGCTGTATCCAGAGTGCTGTGGTGCTCTTTCCTGTCACGTCTCTTACTTCCCATATAGGTTGTCACGCAGCCAACCAAAGAGGCTCTGGGAATGCGACGAGCATAACTTTCAACAGTGCTCTATTCTGTCAGTTGCTTCTTCTCTTCTTCCTCATGCCTTTGTAATGTACTCTCTCCCCTTTCTTTCTCCGTTAGCTCTTAGCGATAATTTGTGCATCGCTGTACAAACAGGGCTGTGAGAAAAAAAAAAAAACTACTTGGACATGACGACGCACTATAGATCACTTAGCTGTTTACTAACGGAGACTGGCAAGTTTCCAGCATTCCTAACAGCGGGTAAGAATGATGGCGATGAGCCATCGTAGCGATGCAATCATAAGCCTGCATGTTTTTAAGTTTTCTTCTGCAGCTAATGATAAATTACAAATCAATTTTGTCATAAATTACTCTGAAAATTATAAATGTCTGTACTATAGGCATCATACCCATTTCTTTTATTTGAAAACATCGAAAGAAGCATCTCAGACGTCGTGCCAAATTAAAAAAATGCTTCTTTTTGTCAGTACGGTAGGCTAATAGCTCACAGGACCTAAAGTTTCTTGGAGTCACTGGTTCATTGCTGCCAAGGCACATGCAAAACCATCTATACCCATCAGCCAATCGGATTGTAGCGACACCACCAAACCTGGTGGGGAGAAGAAGTCGAAGAGAGCGGACGTGCTCTCGCCTCGGCTTCGTCCTTTTTCGATGCTCCGCTGGCCAATTTTGAGAGTACAACGAAATGAAGCATATCACTGGATCCGAGAAGCTACCGCGAATCGACCGACACCAAGATTCGAGGTGAGGCTTGCAGTTTCACAATTTTACGGGACTGTTTCTGCTCCTACACGCCGACGTAGGGCCTTTGTTGGGCCTAGTAGGCCTACTTGCCTGCAGGCATGACGGATACAAACATGGAAGAAGAAGATTTTGATGGAAATGACGAGAATGACTTTGGATGGCAAATAGTGGCTGGCCGAAGATCACGAACTACTAGAAAGGCTGTGGACAAGGAGAGCACATTGGCATGTAATCAACGATAGCATGGCATCAGGGGAACCGCCGCCGGTGCAATGGTAAAACATCGGCTTATCAAAGAATCAAGGATGCCTCAACTGCCAGAGGAGCACAGTAAGATCGTTATACGACCTCAAGGAGGACTCAATTTGAACAAGGTGAGCACCACTAATGTTGGCACCGCAGTCATTGAGGCTTGAGGCCTCACGCAAGAGGAGGCCCGTGAAGATGTTGTCTGCCCTAACTTCACTCAAAACATCATTGTCGTCAGCACACCTAAGCCCGAACATGCGGCGAAGTACGTTAGAATCAAGTCTTTCAAGATTATGGAAGTGGAATACGAGGTGAATGCATACGAAGCGGCATCAAATGCCACGTGTAAGGGTGTCATCCGAAGAGTGGACATTAGAGACTCGCAAGCTATGATAACAAGAAACATCGTGCATGACTTGAACCCGCTTGCGCTGGTTGCCAAGCGCATCAGGACGTCGGGATCGGTCATAGTACTTCTCGACGGCTCAAAGTGCCCAATTTTGTCAGATACGGATCCACATTAGTGAAATGCTACCTTTATAGGAAGCAATTCGACGTTTGCTACACTTGCGGAAGGGTAGGACACCGCTCTGATGTGTGTCCAACACCTCACTTTGTTCACTGCAGAGGATGTGGAACTCCCAACCCAGGAAATGAACATGTGTGTGCACCTAAGTGTAAATTTTGTGAAGGCGACCACCCTACTGGTGACAAACTTTGCCAGCTAAGATTCCAAAACCCTTACATCGTACGACTTCATCGAAGAGAGCGCAACAGGACTCGGTCGTCAACAAGAGCACTTTCGGAGGCGCAATAGCTGGCGCCCAACCATCACCCCGACGATGGGGAACGCTCACGCTCCAGGAGTCGCACCAGATCCAGGCGCCGTTCACTATCCAGGGAGAGAAGCCACTCCAAGTCAAGGGAAGCGCAGGTGCGCTTCGTGGAAAGGGGCCCTACACCTGGCGAGAGGCAAACGTCAGGGACAACCTGGGCTGACAAGGTGAAAGGTACGGTGAGGGTTGCTGGGGGCATCTCGGCGGCTGTGGCTGGTGACAATGATGCCAGGATAGAGCAATTAATCAAGGAAGTAACTTCTTTAGGAAAAGCAAATGAGGAATTGACCAGGCAGGTAACAGAACTCCGTAAAAAAGAGCTGTCGAGCCCAGTTACAATAGAGATAGATAGACCGGTAAGCAAAAGCAGTGATCCAGAAAAAGACAGCTCCCCTGCCCTTAAAAAAGGGCGGTGAGCTCCGAGGATGACTTAGTTTTCTTAGCTATCAGTGAAATAAAAGAGGCAATTAAAGCAATAAGAGTGACAGTGGAAACGACCAACTTTAAAGTGGACAAATTGTGGAAATGGAGGTTAACGGCGGAGAAAGGACTTAAGAAGATTGAAACGCGAGGGGAAGATGACGATGAGCATCTGCCATCGGAGGTAGATAGTGTTAAATCGCTTCCTGGACTGTCAGGGGGCAATACAAAGAGGAAAATAGCGGGTAAGAGGCAGGCGGACTCACCCAATAACAATGGACAGCAATCATAGATTTAATGTGTGGCAATGGAATTGTCGCGGGTTTCAACACAAGAAAGCCGCTCTGCGACAGGTAATCAGGTCATCTGGGGCCAGGCCAAAAGTAATTATGCTGCAGGAAACCTTGGCGGACGAAATTACGCTTACTGGATACAAAGCGATATGTAGAGAAAAAGAAATGAGGAGGGGGTTGGCAACTCTGATCGACGAAAAGTTGCCATACGTCGAGCACGATATTCATCTCAGATATTGCAGGCTCGAATTTATTCTAGTTGAGATAATACTTAAAAGGAACAGAGGCAAAGCGCAAAGCATTTTCTGTTCAAATATTTACAGCGGCCCTTGAGATATGAGACAGAGCTTTAGAGCACCCTTCAACAAAGTGTCTCCGATTGCCCAAAACTCCCCGCGTATTATTGGAGGGGGCTTTAATGCTCCCTATCACACATGGGGATATACATGGAACACAAAGAAGGGAGAGGATCTATGGAATCTCGCTATGGATCAGGGGTTATGCTTGATTACCGATCTGGTGTACCCCACCCGTTGTGGCACGTCCACATACAGGGACTCCACACCGGATCTCACTTTTGTTAATAACTTAGGAGGAGCTATTTGGGAAAACTCGAACATTGATCTCGGTAGTGATCATTATATCATTCACATAACCATAGACCTACCGAGACAGGAAACTAGAATCTTCAAATTCACGGACTGGGACCAGCTTAGGAAAGTCAGGGCGAAAAGAGGGAAAGGGGGGCCTTTAGGTATAAAGGAGTCGTTTCAAACATGGGTTAACCAGCTCAGAGAGGACGTCAAAGAGGTCTCTAAAGAAATCAAGACAGAGGAAAATATTGAGGCTATGGACAGCAGACTGGCGCATTTGATTGAGGCCAAACAGGCTATAGTTCAGAGATGGAAAACGCAAAGACTTAACAGAAGGCTAAGGAAAAAAATAGCGCAATTAAACAGAGAAATTTATGAGCACTCGAAGACACTCGTGAAACAACAGTGGGATGAGATCTGTAACTCCGCGGATGGCAGAATCAAACATGGAGGTAGCTGGAACCTCCTTAAGCACTTGCTCAATGTGAATGAAACAAGGACAAACAAGAGAACAGCTATAGCCAAGTTGGTTCATCAGGAGAGCCAGGATAAAACACCGGCAGCAATCATGGATAGACTCGCCGCCAATTATCTCCCACTTAAGCAACCAAACGAAGGAGAAGATAACGTCGAATATTCGGGTGGCATATATCAAGAAATTGACCTGGATTTCACTGAGAGTGAAGTCAGGGCGGCTCTTCACAGTCTTAATGGTAGATCAGCAGCTGGACCTGATGGAATAAATAACAGGATTTTAAGAAATCTGGATGATGAATCAATTTCTTACCTAACTGAACATTTTAATGAAGGTTGGAGGAAGGGGATATACCCAGAGGAATGGAGGGTGGCCAATACTATCCTCATACCTAAGCCAGGCAAACAATTAACTCTGGACAACCTCCGTCCTATTTCTTTGACGTCATGTCTAGGCAAAGCCACGGAACATGTCATCCTCAATCGGGTCACGAAATACGTTGAGCAGAACGACATCCTCCCGTACAACCTCATTGGCTTTCGACTCGGGTTTTCAACCCAGGATGCTATGCTCTTAATCAAACACAAACTCGTACAGGCCAGCCCAACGCATACGAAAGCTCTTCTAGGCATGGATGTGGAAAAAGCTTTTGATCGTTTAAAACATAAGGCAATACTTGACGTTCTCTCGGAGATGGGGTTAGGTAAGAGGCTTTTTAACATGATTAAGGACTTTCTTAGAGACAGAACAGCCAACCTCATCATGGGAGAACTTAAGTCAGAAGCTAAGAATTTGGGAAACAGGGGCACTCCACAAGTAGCTGTGCTCTCGCCCATGCTATTCAATTTAGCAATGTCTAAGGTTGCAAGAAATTTAGAGAAAATCGAGGGTATACATTGTCGTATATGCCGATGACATAACCATTTGGAGTGCCAAGGGTAATGTAGGAGAGACAGAGACCAGACTACAAGAAAGTGTATATGTTGTGGAGAACACACTGAAAGACATGGGGCTGAAATGCTCGGCAGCCAAGTCGGAACTCTTCGTCATTAAACATCGCAGAAAAGGTCGTAAACCAAGAGGCTACATTCCGGAAGAGGAGCCAAGAATGCCTATACACTCATGAAGGAACCGCCATCAGGCTCGTTGGAAAAATCAAGGTTCTTCGTTATCACATAGAGGAAAACAATGCAAATTATAGTACAATACAGCATATCTCGAACAAAACAGATGAAGTCATTAGGTTACTAAGGAGAATTACCAACAGACACAGAGGCTTGGGGGAAGACAGTGCTTTGAGGCTAATACATTCTTTTGCTTTCTGCCACTTCACTTACGTGGCCGGATTATTCAAATGGAAACAGGCAGAACTTAACAAACTCAATGTCATGATCAGGAAACTTGTTAAAATAGCCCTAGGGATACCGAGTACCGCTGCAACTGACAAGCTCATGAGTCTACGAGTCCACAACACAATGGAAGAAATCGCTGAGGCGCAACAGCTAGCGCAACACGAAAGATTGAAAAAAACACGAGCAGGCAGAAAGATATTACAGATAATAGGTGTAGAACCTAATAGATCAAGGAGGCCAATAGAGGCTGAAGTGGAATTAAATACTGAAGTTAGGGATAGGATCAGAACCAACCCTCTCCCCAGAAACATGCATCCAGAATATAATATCAAAAGGAGAAAGGCAAGAGCTAAAGCACTCTTGCAGGAGATAGAACAGCAGAACCAACTGGCAGCTATAGTTGATGCTGCCTGGGTGAAAGGTAAAGAAGCCTATACGGCCATTGCATCAAATTCGCAAGGAAAGGTGCAAGACGCTATCACTATTTTTACCAAGGAACCATGGTGGCGGAACAAGTGGCAATTGCCCTAGCCATCAGGAGTAATAAGTGAGCCTTCATCTACAGTGATTCAAAAGCTGCTATAAAAAGTTTTGATAAAGGCTACGTAGCTGGAGTTGCAGCTAAACTATTTGAAAACATTAGGATTAGGAGAACAGAAATCCGATGGTTTCCTGCACATATGGGGAAAGTGGACGAGACTCGGGTAAACCTCAACGAGGTTGCGCATGACTTGGCACGAGGACTTGCTAACCGTGACAGTCATAACTGAGCCGTTCACCATCAGGCCGGGGAATATAGAGATCATTTAATAACTTATAATGAGATAACCAAACACTACTATCTAAGACGCAGGCAATTCCCATTGCCACACTCAAAACTAAACAGGGCTCAGGCAGTCTCGCTGCGCTTATTGCAAACGGGTACATACCCCATGCCCTTACCAGATTAACAAAATATATCCAGAGAGGGAGATTAGGATGGAATGTAATGATTGTCATGGCATCATTGAAATCAAACATGCTCGCGGGGTGACCCGCAACTCTTCCCAGCCTCCTGGAAGAATGGACTCGATGGCAAAAAAGAATACAAAGCCCATTGCTTCAAGACCAACTAAGGGCTGTCCAGAGGGCCCATGATGTCGCTGAAGGGCTTGGCCTGACAGTGCCAACGTGGGAGCGGCCCGCCTCGGCTTAAGTAGAGCCTCCAGACCTCTTTAAATAAAGTTTACACACACACACCAAACCTGGTGGTAATCACGAGACATACTCATGAAGTTGCAGTGTGTCATCCTGTAATTTGCTGGTTGGGGAAAAGTGAGCTAGAACGACTACGGGGCCGAGAGCTCCCCTATCGTCTGTGTAAAAAAAGAGATCAAAGGCATTGTGTTGCGTAGCTGTCGCTAGGGGTGGTGCTAAGTTTCAAAACCACGTATGTGCTGCTCCTCTAATAAGCAGGACATTAGTTGGATGGCCTGATCAGGCAAGTCGGCACTCGGTGAGCAAAAATTGCTCAAAATAAGGGTTATCAACATAGGAATACTTAACCTGCCCTTAGACATGAATGTGAAACCATTGCAATGCAGCAATATCCAAAGATCAAAAAACATCTATGGATCAATGCTGAACCAATAATGCAGACAAAGATTAAAATCAGGACTCTTACTGATGTGACTCTAAACGAAACAATTCTAAATCTAAATACACAAGCATTTTTGCATTCCGACTCCATCGAAATGCAGCTGTCACAGCTGGGAATCACAATCCCCTGCTCAGCAGCACGACCATAATTCACCTCTCGCAGCATGCAGTCTGACAAGCCCACTGCTGGTAGAGAGCCTTGCAATGACAGTGCTCACAATTCCAATTTCTAAAGCCGAACCCACAAAAGGGAACGAGCCATCCGATGCACCAGATCGTACACCACTTTTGTGTAACCGCACACTTCTTTTAGGTTAAAGCATAAAGTACAGCATACCATGTCACATATTCACCCCATCCTAGAGCTATTTCTCACTTACTCAAGTTCCACAAGCCATTCTTGGTAAGAATGAAGCACAACTGGGTCAAAGACCAAAGAGTAAAATGACTGTTCCATGCAGCATTCTGTCTTCATACCACTCGTGCTGCGTTCTCACCAAGGGCAGAACAAGTTGTCTAAGTCAAGGTCCTACTTCACTGAGCCAACATTCTGTTGTGCTTGCCTAGTACTTGCAAATAATGGTGTTCTGTCATATGGACACGCACAAATGATGGACTGCATACCTCTTACACAGTGCAACTTCCTTTGAACATTCATTTGTATTGTACTGAACCTACTGTGCACAGCAAGAACAACTTGACAGGTCAGCAATATTACTTGCATATTATACCTTTATAAGGTGAAATGCTATTTTAAAGGAGTGCCGTCACAACATCTTGGACCTCCCCATTTTTTTGCTAGGTCAAAACACTGTAAACTCACACAGTGAAGCATCAGAGCACCCTAAATAATTTAATAGAATATTTGTTTCTATGAACCCCAGTTCCGGTTTTCATACTTCGGGTGTCGATGCGTTGTGACATCATGATACACTGCCTTGCTTCGTTTCTGATTGCTGCAGTTGCTAGACACAGGAGCAGCAAGAATGCATGCAGAATTCTTGTCTATTTCTTTAGGGGCAAAGTCCTTATAGCTAGCCTTATCACCACACAACACTGGCTAATTTTTGCTCTGTGTCATACCATCACGGCAATGACGATGATGCCAGGTCCGACATTTCAAGACGAACTGTAGTATCAAATTAAAATATTTTTTTAAATATTTCTTAAGCTTCAACTTGCCAAGTGCTTAACATGCAAGAACTTGAAAAATATGTCATAGTCCTTTAAAAGTATACAGTTCTGAGACACTAACCTCCACATTCACAAATTCTTTCCTTGACTCCACTGTGTGGAGCTAACCACAACTCTTTAACTGTAAACGCTACAGTTCAACATCTCCTCTTCGAGATCCTTACGAAGAGAAAGTGCTTGAGGAATGCACCTTCACTCTAAATTACCTCCATGATTGCAACATTTTTGCTCTGGAACCGTCGTGCAAAAGACCCTAAAGCACACTGGCTATTCAAGTCATTGGGGGAACACTGAATCCACTTTCGTGAGGTCAAGTGTCAACCGGAGGAGCCATTATAGAAAATACAGCCACAACAATAACAAAAAATTCGGAGAAGCTTCGGGCTGTTCCTACAATCTGATGAAAGTGTAATGCTGCCACCGAAAAGGTCCAGCTCTGCACAGAATGTTTCAGCATTAGAAGGGCCACCTTCAACCGAAAACTTCTCAGCTGTAGCTCAGAAGTGTAGTCGCAATATTGGAACAACCTAAATGGTCTGACTGTACCCTCATAGAACCTGTCTTGTACACTCTGTTGACAATGAAAAGCTATGATTTTACTGGTTCCTTCACAGAGCAATAATGTTGGTCAGGACTTCAAACATTTGCACACAAAAAATAATGCAAAGCCCGGAGGAAAATAACCACACCACCAAATATTTTGCATGCACATACAATCAATATCTATAAATAAAATGCACTCTATCCCACTGGCAACCGGGGACAGAGCAAATGGCCTGAAGCCATCTCAAAGCTTCCCAGCTGCATTGAGAACATTTTGAAAAAGACAACACAAAATAGACAGTAACAACACATGTTCTGGTCACCCGATGTTGGAGAAACATGCACATAAAAATCACAGGTGCAATGTAAGATGTTTATCCACACACAATTAAAAATATGTGCACCACAGCGGAACACCTTCCCTTTATGGATAAGAGTATGCTAGGCATGAGGAAATGAATTTGTGATTATGAAGAAATGATTGCGATCACAGGCAAATCTAAAGTATGGCACAAGGGCAGCCTTATTTATGTGCATGGTGAATATGGAACTTGCACCGTTTTTTTTTTTTTTTTCTCACACCGGTCACTGCCTGGACTCTGCATGTTGTCAGGCAACAATTCGACCACCAGCGCCACACAGCAATGTCAGCATTTCAAATGTGGGCTGGTTTATGCAAAATAACCCAGGTCGCTGGCATGGAACAGCGTTGACTGCCCTCAGCAAGTCAGGCTAGCCGCTATGCACCCAACTCCCCGCGCTTCTCTGACGACCACGACAAAAGACGCGGCACCGGTGTGCAAGTATTGCCTTTTCCCGATCACCAGGCAATGCTCTGCATGCAGTTAGTAAACAAACGCGCAACACATCCCCACCACACTCTGCGCAACTGCCACGGCAACCCCCTCACTGCGGCTCACACCTTCTTCACGGCCAGCGTCAGCTTGAACACGCAGTCGTCCTTCTCGAGCATCTGGACCAGGCGGTCCTCGAACTTGTCCCGGATGCGGTTGAACTCCATGATGTCCGCCGGCTTCTCGGCCAGCCAGAACTTGTCGAACTCGAAGAACACGTAGCAGTACACCCTGTGGAAGTCGTCGACGTGCGGCCTCTCGGCGACCGCGTTGTACACGTGCGACTTGAGCTTGCCCTTGACGAGCAGGTGGTACAACAGGCTCGTCAGGTTGATGCCCACGATGGCGAACGAGTAGCCGAACTGCGGGTGCAGCGAGTGGGACAGGACGTGGCGCGCCACCTCGGTGTACTCGGTGGCGAAGAAGACCAAGTTCTCCAGTCCCAGCATGCCCATCCCGCGGAAGTCGGTGCGCGGGTCCTCGCCCTGGAAGCCCACCTCGGTCCACTGCTTGGACACGGGCCCGCGCAGGTGCTCGTCGGGCCGCAGCAGCTTCCACAGCCGCAGCAGCTTGTTCAGGTGCTCGGGGTCCTGCGCCACAAACTGCGTCTTGCGCAGCAGCTCCACCTCGTAGACGAGCTGCCTGTAGCCGCACATCTGGAGCATGCTGGTCCGGAAAGAGCGCACGAATTCGCGGTGCACCTGCGTGTTGATCTTCTTCACGCAGGTGACGCCTATGACGGCGTACTCGACGGCGGTCGCGCACAGCTCCTTGGTGAAGCGGCCTTCGTCGGCGAGTTGCATGAGCCGATCGTATATGGTTCGAACGGCCGGGGTGCGCGACATCTGCAAGCTCCATTCGAGCTCGCGAGTGCGCTTGCATCCCCGCTCGGTCCCATAGCAAATGCGCTGCAATTCGCACAGGCGAGTCAAACTACGGAGAATCCACTTGACCGTTGGCCTTATTTGCATGTACAAGAAGGCCGCGATGCGACTCAGTAGGGCCCACATCGCCGCTCCAACACGGCGAGCACTTGGCACGCGCAGCAAACGATGACCGACGGATCTAATCTACGAGGAGCCCAGCGCAACCGACCCAGCGCGCTCGACGTTTCACCTGTTCAGCATACCTGCTGGTGCTCGGCGTGAAGCACTCTAGACGAAAAACTGGAGCACGCTCGTTAGATCTTTGAACTGGTAGACACGGCAGAGAATCAGCTTGCGAAGCAACTGGACACGGTATTTGCAGATGATAAGTAGCGTGAAATAACGTATGTTAAGTCATTTTCCATTATCTAACGCTCACCATCAACATATCGCAATAAATTTTTGTCCGTTGTGTTAATTTCAATGTTGCCAGACCGAAAACAAACTGAGGCTACGAATGCGTAACTTTCTCTGTTTTTATTTGTTTTTGTTTGTAATACGCAAAAGTACTAAAGTTATTGTATTATAAAAATGTTTCTTGTTTTTTTGCAAGGTTTTAAGCGAGAGTATTCATCGGTATTAATTGCCGCTTTATTGATGGCCTTACGCACAAGCCACATTCAGTACAATCCGAAGCAATGTGCTCTTAAAAAAAAAAAAAAAAAAGCGTCCGCTCTCAAAACAACGTGGGGCAGGTCGTCGTGCGCGGAAAGTGTTTAAATCCACGGCGATGATCGTCGCTATTTGACGCTGATATGACAGTGCTTTTCGCTTTTCACTGAAAGTACCTGTGGCAATGAATGCATTCTACCGGCATTTTAGAAGTGCGGTGCGGTGCCTGCCGCTGTCTACTCGGATGCGTGGTGCGAAGCTGGCTTCTCGCGTTAGACGTGCCATGCATATTTCGGCTAAACTGGGCAGCGAAGACCACGAACTTGATAACGGCGCATCCTCTGACTCTGAAGAACTCGATGCACTCTTAGCAAAGTACCCTTACAGAACTGTTCTGATACCTGACGTCTCTGACGTGCAGCTTCAGCGGTTGCTGTCCTCGCAGACACCGTCGGTAAGTATATACCTTCTTCGCACACACTCTTCTGAAGTGATGTTTAGTTTGCGAAGTTTTGTTGCGAACCTTTACGAGCGTAAATTGAAAAGAAGGAGGTACCAGGGCTACAGTACTATCCCCTGTCAGGATAAAATTTAGCGGACGTGTGCTGATGTTTTGATTTCACGTTACATTGCGTCAGAAGCGCAGTATGTTTGTGCGTACATGATAATCTCGCGTTAAACCGCAGAGTCTGCATACCCCCCTATAGTCTCGAATTATTCGTAAAGTTTACGACTTTGCGCCAGTTTTCCGTCATCGCGAAGGATGCGTCAAATATTTTACGAAAAAATACATTCTATTCGAGAAAAAGATTCGCCCATCGGTGAGTGAGGGAAATAACTTTATTTAGGTCCAGAGAAGACGCTGGGGAGACCCCGTGTCACCCGGCTAGTCCCACGTAGGGACCGCCAAGCCGAGCTGGTGAAAGGACGTCAGAGGGGCACTTGCTTCGATTAAGCCCTGAAAAAGCGTAGGCTGCAGGAAATTTTCTGGTGAAGTCACTGTGATCTAAAAACAATGGTTGCTTGTTATTATTCTCAGCTGTTACAAGTTACCTATTGCTTGTGTGCAGCGTATAAGGGTAAAATATTGTAATAGAAGTGCGTTTGTATTCCTCAAAAGAATGTAAGACCGGGTGAGTTGGTTGATCATATTCTGAAGAGCGAGGCGCGAAGACGACGACGGACAAAGTGGGAGAAAACACCCATTACACACACGGGCGTCTGTGTGTCCGTGTTTGTGTGTGTTTTCTCCCACTTTGTCCGTCGTCGTCTTTGCGCCTCGCTCTTCAGAATATGCTTAAAAAAAAAAAAAAAGGCTTGTTCAGAGCAAGCTTTAAAAAAAACAAAAGGAATGTGCAGCTACCCCCTCCCCCATTTTAGTGTCGTGATCAGGGATTTTACAAATTATTATGTTTGCAGTTTGGCAGGTATAAAACTCAGTCTCGAATCTCTTTCGTGCTTGTTAAGGCAGTGTATTTCACCTGTTTGTTTGTTTGCTTGCTTTACTCTCTTCACTTCCTTCTCTTCACAATTTCCTCACTGTTTCTTTCTAGGAGCTGTTTTCATGTGTATCCATGCTTGGGACGCCATGTCCTCTGGTGTATGCCGCGCAAGCTGTCGTGTCCCTGTGGGATCTCAAGAAAGTCTCAGTCTCCATGAACGAGACCTTCGATACAGCAGCAGCATTTTCCTTGCCAGGCTTCAATGCTTTGGTGGATCAGCTTCATCGCGAGTGTGATTCACTGAGCAACAGCTGCTTGACAGCTGTGCTCGTGTCACTGAAGAGGCTCTTTGAAGAACCTTCAGTTCCCGTTTATCATGCGCTGCTTAGCGAAGCTGCCTCACGATGCTCGTCCTTTAACCTCCAAGATCTTTCGCGGTTCATTGTGAGCCTAAATCAATCCAGGAATGTCAGTCTTGCATATCAGTGTCTTGCCGTCTCGCGGCTACAGGAGTTGCTTCCGTCTTGCAGCACAGAACAGGAGCTCAAGTGTGCTGCAATTTCACTGAGGCGCCTACGTCGTATATCATCACCATCTCTCATTGCTGCCTTCTGCAGTAAGGCCTCCGAGATCCTAACCCCTGCATCACATGTTCACACACTTCTCCGTAGCTTACCGGTTATCTGTCATGAGCCTCAATGTAGTTTCTGTGACAGTTGTATGTCCAAAGTCCTCACCTATGTTGACCCACTCATAGCCTCATTGGACACAAAGGACCTCGCATCTCTTGCCCACGTCGTAGGTGAAGCTCAATGCAACGCTAGTAACACATTAAAGTTGATCAGAGAACGAGCACGCCAGCTCTACGAGCAAGCACCGTCTGTGTCGGCTGCGCATTCTCTCGTCATGGGTCCTCGGCTGCAGCAGCCAGAACGCCAGCAGCTTGAAAGTTCGCTTTGCAAGCTTTTGGAAATGGAACTTTCACACCGCAGTGTCGTGGACTTTGCAGACATCGTCACGTGGCTTCCCATCACCAGTTTTGATTTGTTGACCACTTTCTGGAACTTAGCGGCAGACCTGTCCAACCCATCGCTGGTGTTGCTCATAAGACGTTACATTTCTTGCTATCAGCAGACGCGCTTTCGAAGCGAGCCTTTTGAGTCTGTCGTGCTGGAGTGGAGCAAAGAAGAATTGGAGAACTCGTGGAAGCTTGGAACGGTAGCTCTGGCAGCACAGTTCGTGCTCACATTCAGACCGTCAGAGCTGAGCCCTGAAAACGTGAGCCGCCTCGCTTCACTGCCAGGTCGGTTTCAAAGCTGGTCTCTGTTAGAACTCTCCCTCGGCCTGAAGGCAGCGAACCGGCCATCAGTTACATTGCTAAAGAGGACTGCTCTTTCCCCCGTGCTCATGGACCTGAAGACTGAAATTCACGGGGAAATCCGCAGCAGAGTGGAAACGGCGCAAAATCTAGCTGAGCTCACCGTGCTGGCCGTCTGCAATAAAGTGTTGTGGTCATCGAGGGGTCATCACACCCAACTGAAGGAGTCTATCGCTGCAAGGTGGGCCACTTTAAATGCCATTTGCTTTTTGTATGAGCACTACGTGTTCGAGGCACTCATCCTGTTGAGCTTCCTACAATTACCACTAGGGAAAAGTGGCGCTACTGTGCCATTGCATTCAAGGGAATGCTGGCAAATGGAGGCTTTAGACTGATATCTCTTTCAGAGAAACAACTACTGCGAAGAATGGACAACACGCTTTTAATGACTAAAGATTTATTTTCAGTTTTGCAGATATGCATATACAGCATATACAGGAATTCATGAACACATCACTGCCAATCCCAAGACACGTGGGTAACCAAGGGACAATGACAGGAATCACATTATTGCTGTGTCATTATTCCTTTGTTACCTGCATGTCTTGCAATTGGTTGTCAAGTTTTCATGAATTTCTGCGTAATATGTACAGTATTTATGAAACTGCATGACAATACACTGTTATCCATCCTTTGTCAGTTCCTGTGTTGTGGTCGCTTCAGTATGGGTTACCAACTAGTGTGTGTATTTATATTTATTTTTATTTATATACAATACCTACAGTGGCCCTCTAGGACATTATTGTAGGGGGAACATCACAAATAAATAACAAGAGACCTATACTATAAATTAGGCAAATGATGCAGCATATAAAGCATCTAAAATACCTGTGCACTATTTGAGTAAAAAGCAAACACAAAAACTAATATACAAAGATGAGCAAGCATGTCACACACACACAAAAGAAGAACATCTCAGTATAGTGATCTGGGCTAACATCATTGGGAATAATCAACAAAAGGAATAAAACTACAAGAACAAGCAATATTGCACTCATATTAACATGTGGTTCTGCAACGCCGTAATAAAGGATGTGGGAGGGGCAGTAGCAATTTGCGCAGGTAAACCGTTCCAGTCATGCACTGTTCGTGGAAAAAAGCTGTATTTGAATGCGTTTATTCAGCAACTGTATTCGCGTGCCTTTAGTGGGTGGTCAGTGCGGGCGGAAATGCAGCTGGGCTCCTTTATGTATTTCTCTTTTTGAATGCCAGTGTTTTCGTTAAGAACATTATAAAAGAAAGAGAGTCTGAGATATTTTTGGCCATCCCAACTTTTTGCGCAAACCTCTCTTTTATTTTATTTTATTTATTTTCAATACTGTGAGCCCTTTCGGGCTGTTACAGAGTGGGAAAGTTCACAACACTAAGAGAGAATATACAAACAGCGTAACACAAGCAACACAATGCAAACTGAAAGCAAAAATGTATGAACAGCATAAACAAAACAGCAGCAGAAACAGCGCAGTACAACACCAAAAAACATTGAATTTAAACGTATAATGATTCTAGGTTTCTTTCAAAACTCGCAAGCGAATTTATACCGTCAAATATTTATATGTTAAGTTTGTTCCACTCTTCTATAGTTTTGACCAGAAACGAATGTTTGTAAACATCAACTCTAGGCACATAAGGTGTAACAACGTACAGGACCGAGGTGACACTCTGCCAGGAGGCCGCAGGTAGAGTCCGGGATTTATGTTTAACATGCCATTGTACAATTGATAAAAAGAAATTTTAGCCTGGGCTATTTTCCTGCGTGACGCTAGATCTGGAAGGTTTGCCTTATCAATCAATGCAGTAACAGATTGAGTTCTCTCGTATTTAGAAAAAATAAAGTGCACAGCAAGACGCTGTATTCGCTCGATCTGACTTATTAGAGTTCGTCAATACGGGTCCCACACTATACTCGTGTACTTCAGGGTAGGTCGAACAATCGTAGTGTAAGCCTTCAGCTTTACGTCAGGAGACGCTTGCTTTAATTTTTGCCGAAGCATTCCCAGCTTTCGCTGTGCTGATCCACAAATGTTGGCAACATGTTCGTTCCAGCTTAACCCTTTGCGGTCCGCTGTCGGGCACCGCCCGACAAGGGGGTTCGGGGGTTAAGTTTCGCGGTTTTTCTCACTGCGATTCGTGCGCATTCTTTGTATACACGATGCGCCATCTCTTGAGGGATAAATAAACTTTGTTTGTTGAAGTTTACTTCTCTTTGCACTAGGTTGCAGCACAATGTTCAGCACGGCTTCTGGATACCAGAGCGTTCTCACTTGCGCGTGGAACAGCACATTTGCGCGGTTCGCTGAGAAGCATGACCACTTTTTCATCGCGTGCATTTTACAGTGGCGCATTTAGTGAAAGCTTCTAGAGGCCATTGTCAATAGCTTTATTTTGAGGCGCACACAGCTGCAGAATCATGCTGAGAAAGAACAGCGTCACCTGCAGTACCGCCGTAACATCTTCCAACAGCTGGTGGGTGACGTGAGGGCTAGAGCCAAAAATCGGGGCCCGTCTGAGCAGAAGGAGTGTGAGGAAAGGCTAGATGGGAGGAGCATTTCATCTACAAGCTCCCAGGCCAAAATAGCAAAGACTGTGCTGTTTGTAGCGATCGAAAAACAAACGGAGGCAGGAGGGAAACTGTTTTTCTGCAAAACCTGCAGTAACAGCCCTGGCCTGCACCCAGGAAAATGCTTCGAGCGGTATCACACGCTGCTCAAATATCGGTAGAGGAGTTGCCTGTAGAATGCAATAGAAAAAATAAATATCCTATGAGTTTTTCATCCACAGTTTGTGGTTTTCATCGCGGCGCTATAAACTGACAAAATAGTATCGGACCTGGACAGCCGGAAAGTGGGTAAAAGTTTCGGACCGCAAAGGGTTAAATTATGTGTGAAGGTAACACCCAGATATTTCATCTTCATTGTTCGTCAAATTTCCTTACGTCCAATTCTGTAAGTAAATTGCAATGGGGATTTTTTCGCTGTAACACTCATGCAGACTGATTTATCAAAGTTAATTCCATGTCGTATGCTGCACACCAATTAGAAATTACGTTTAGGGAATCATTTAGCAGGGATTGGTCGTGGACGCTCCTCATTGACAAAATAACAATCGTTTGCGAAAAGGCGAACCTCAATTAGTGGGTCCACATCTTTAGCAATATCGTTGATGTAAAGCAAAAATAGCACGGGTCCTATCACAGATCCTTGGGGCACCCCAGAGGTGACAGGCAATGAAGCTGAGTACTCATCAGCTATTTCCACAAACTGCCGTCTGTTACACAAGTACACCTCAATCCACTTTACTACCATGGGATTTATACCGTATGTTTTCAGTTTTTGAATAAGTTTAACGTGGCAGACTTTATCAAACGCTTTTGAGAACTGCAGAGCAATAACGTCGGCTTGCGTTTTCTGGTTTATAGTAGTACAGCGAAATCTCGATGATACAAATCTCACGGGGTCACGAAAAATATTCGTATTAGCCGAAATTCGTATCATCAAAACACTATTGAAACTAGCTAAATTAAAGAGTCGGAGGTGAACTCACTCAGGCACACCTACGTAATAAGCATTTACAGTATAGACCACTTATAACACAACCGTTTATAGTGCAAAACTGGCTACAACGCAGCCTTTTCCGACTCCCGTTTACCCTCCCATAGAACTCCATGTATACGCATACCGCTTACATTGCAGCCGCGTGAGACGAAACACCGGTTATAATGCGGCTTCCGAAATCTCGCCGACAAGGGCGGTAGCGAGCACACTTCTCAACGAGGTGCGCCCACCGATGGAAGAGGAGATCAACGAGGGCGATGCGGAGGAGGAGCATGAGACGTGGAACAACAGTCCAAGGGCGATACGTCGCCGCGCGCCGTATGTGCGAGTGAAAGCGCGCGGGGGACGCGCGCCTTCGCGGAGGGCAAACGCACAGCGCAGAGCAAACGCGACTTAGTCGCACGAAAGGCCGTGGGGTATAAGAGGGAGGGAGGGGGGACAACGCTGTGCTGCGGCACTAAATGCGTATCTTGCAATCCGGAGCAAGCGGAACTGGTGACGCAATCTCCCTCGCGAAAAGAAGTAAAGCGGGAAGGCAGTGCAGGATGGAGGGGGGGGGGGGGGGGCGGCTTCTACTCTGCGTTCGCGCCCGTGCTGGCTGTCGGTGTTGTCGCGCGCACTGTATCTTGAAAGCGATCTCCACACGGCTCTGACCTTTGTATGCACTGTGCTTACGCTGCTCAGTTTCCATTGAAGCGATAGACCGCACGAACCTTCGCTCGCTGCGGCGGCCGCGCTTCCCCACGCCTGTGTGGGGAGAAGCACAAAAGCAACAAAAGTGCTACCGCTTCTAACTCTTCGCGCCCATTCGCGGCCTCCACGCTGTCCTGCACCGCGTCCGCACCAAAAGAGAAAGGGGGAAAGCGCGTAACTGCGCGCTGTTCTCTTTCACGGCCGTCGGTGGGGCGGCGTTTATTCATATCAACCGGCGCGGGTTGAAAATCGATTCGTAACAACCGTTCTCTAGCTCGTTGCAAAGTAATGGGGCTCGGCCGGGACCACAGAAAAATTTGTATCATCCAGAAATTCGTATTAGCCGTGATCGTATCATCGAGATTCCACTGTTTCTGCAAAATACTCAATTGTTTCAAAGAGCTGCGTAACGGTTGACAAGCCCTTTCGGAAACCATGTTGTTTAGCATACTGGACCAGATATTTGTTAATTACATGTTCAAGTAGTTTGCATACGGTGCATGTTATCGAGATGGGACATTAATTACTTAATTTTAGCTTGTCTCCAGCTTTGAAGATTGGAACAACGCAAGCAACTAACCAGTCATCTGGTAAGGCATCCGTTTCGAGGAAAGCAGTGAATATTTCTACTAAAAAATTAGAAACCCATTCACAGTAACGTTTTGGAAACGCATTCGGTATTTTATCAGGACCAGAACTTTTCCTCATATCTAGATTTAGAAGTAGTGCTACGATTCCGTTTGAGAAATAATGACGTCACTAGTACATTCTTCGTTTACCCCAACTTCTTCTATCAGATATTCTTTCTTAGAGGAAAACACTGTGACTAAGTAGTTGTTAAAAGCCTCAGCCATTCTTACTGGTTCGCTACAAACGGTTTCATTGACTAAAACACCATGTATCGTTGGCTTTGAAGAAGATAAGTACCTCCAAAGTTTCTTCGGGTTATGAGCCATGTAATTAGTCAGCGTAGACGAAAAGAAAGGAGTTCGGGCATCTTTAAGCTGTCTTTGTATCAGCTTGCCAAGCACCGAAATCGTTGCCGCTATCTTTGGAACATCTTTTTGAGCATGTCGCAGTCGGCCCTTTAAATGAATAATATTGCGGGTTACCCACGGGTTGGCACTTTCTATTCGCTTAACTTTCCTGGGAACGAAGCGAGATAAACAATGTGATACCAGGAACTTAAAATGCTCCCACAATTTATTTACATCTTTTTCCTGTGGAAGCATGTCGAAACCTACTTCCAGAGCATCCAGAATTGATCTGTCATCAGCTCATTGAAAATCGTACACGTATGCTGTCGGGCTTTAGTTAATTTTTCGTTTGTCTCACTAAGGACAACTACTACAGATTTATAGTCTGTTATCCCATCTTCAACAGTGACATCATGGGTGAAAGTTTTATCAGACAAAATTATTAAGTCTAGAATTGACTGGCCATTGTCTTGTATCCGTGTTGGGAAATTCACTACTTGTACTAGGCTGTGGTTTACCATTATTTCCAACATTAAGTCCGCGTGGAAGCAATTTAAGGTACCTGGAATTCGGCTGTTCCAATCAACACCCGGTAAATTGAAATTGCCCATAAGTACTATTCTGCTTCGTATATATTTGTGATTGCACTCAAATAAGCATCAATTTTCTCAAAACAATCCACTGAACTTGTTGGTGATCTATATACCACACCGATAAGTAATATAGTCTCACCGAGAAATAGCCAACACCAAACGCTTTCATGATCATCGATGTCCGGGAGCGACTCATATTTAAACATTTTTTTAATCAATAGAGCAACGCCACTGCCTCTACTTGTCCTGTCTTTCCGAATAACGTTGTAGCAGCTGGGAAATACCTCATCGCTCTGAATGTCAGTGTGCAACCAGGTTTCTGTTATTCCTGTTGTATGGGGGTCATATAACAAAGACATATACGTTCAAGTTTTCCATGCTTGTTAGCAATGCTTCGTGCGTTAACATTTATAAGCCTTATTTCCTATGGCCTTTGATGTCATACATTGTCGCGAGACACGGAAGCTGAATATTTAGGCACTTGTGCACGAGTTGATCGCACAGGTCCCATGTGCCGTCCCATAGGCTGTTCCGTTGATAAAAAGCCTGTCATTAACAAGCTTCACCTTCGCGCCAGCCCTTCTATCTGATTGCGCAGAACGCCACAGTTCTTTCCTTTTCCGTTGCGTTTCATACGAGTAATCACGAGAAAGGTTCGCGTTTGTTCCTTTCAGTTTCTTACAGTTCTCAAAGATCGCTTCTTTTTCCTTGTGATTATAAAGCTTCAAAACAACAGGTCTATCTTGGTCCCTTTTCTTTTGCCCCAGCCTATGAATTCTTTCTATCGACGTCACTTGTACATCAAGGCGATCAGAAAAGATACCCTTCACAACTGCGTTTTCAATTCCTTCTTTTGTTTCATTGGAACTCTCCGGGACTCCGTACACAATAATGTTGTTCCTCCTAGCCCTGTCCTCTAATTCAACAATTTTCTTTCCTTGTTGTGTAATTGTCTGTTCCAGGTTGCGTACAGTGATTTCGAGACCTTCCAGTCTCGCGCATGTCGCCGCCACTTTATCAAGTTTTTGTTCAGACAAAGAAAACTTAGAATTCATTTGTGTTTGTGTCTCAAGAATAAGTTGCAGCAGTTCTTCAGTAGAAGAGCCGGGATTTGTCTCAATATCCCCGCAAAGTAAGAGTTTCAAGTGAGACCACAACAAGTTTATCGCATCAACACAGTTCACTGGGAGCGGCAGCATAATTAGACACAGAGAATCTGACTTAAATGAACCAGGCGAGTAGTAACTAACCTGTAAAACAAGCCATGCGAATTTAGGCGACATGACTGCAGTGCTGCTGCTGCTCCCACTGAAGAAGTAGCGATGTGGTGAAAGCTTTATAGGCTCCGGAAAGCAAGGTGATGTCCCTCCGCCTGGCGACGCCCAGTTTCCTGGCCATATGACGTCACCCGCTTGCAGTCGAGAAGTCGATCAATGATACGTTCCCTTGTCCACTTGAGGCAGCAAAAGTCACAGTCAACGGCAGAATCTGTAAAACAAGCCATGCGAATTTAGGCGACATGACTGCAGTGCTGCTGCTGCTCCCACTCTTTTGAAAATTATAGTCGCCAGATACGAATCTGGCAGCCCGTTTTTGGACGCACTCCAGTTCTTCAACATTCAGCTTTATATGCGAGTCCCAGGTGGCGCAAGCATACTCAAGTATCGGACGAACGCTCAAAATATATAAAATTTCCCTTAGCATAACGGGTGCATCCTTAAATTTACGTCGGAGGAAGTTTAATGTGTGGCTGGCTTTCGCAGTGATATAATTGACGTATGTATTCCATGATAAATCAGTGGAGAAAATGACTCCTAAGTACTTATAAGTTGAGACAGCAGATTTCTGTGCTACCAAGAAAGTAGTCTGCTTGAAGGCATTGTTTCTTTTTCGTAAACCGGACCAGATGACATTTCGAGAGATTCAGTGCCATATTCCCTTATTGGCACCAAGAGTACGGAGTTTAGGTCATGCTGTAGTGTAACTGCATCTGCTTCAGAGAATATGGTGTGGTAGACACAGCAGTCGTCAGCGTAAAGTCGAACAGTGCTTGAAATGTAGTTACTAAGATGATTTATAAATATCAAAAAAAAGAAGAGGGCCTAGAACCGACCCTTGCGGAACACCAGAGGTCACACACTTACTGAACTGATACCGTCACAAACTACGCACTGCTTTCTTTCCATCAGATACGCTTCAATCCAGGTTAGAAGTGTAGTAGGAATATTTAAAAGTCAAAGCTTCTGAAGTAATAGGTCCTGAGCAACTAAATCAAAGGCTTTTCAAAAATCTAGAAATATGCAATCTATCTGACCGGCAGAGTTTAAGGAAGCGGAAATGTCATGGGTAAATTCTACAAGCTGTGTTTCACATGAGCAACCTGATCTAATTCCATGTTGTGTTGAACAGAAAAAATTGTTGTTTTGTAGATGGCTGATTAACTGAGTATAAATGACATGTTCTAGTGTTTGGCACGACACGCTCGTCAAAGATATAGGCCTATGGTTGCATGTTTTACTTCTATCACCACTCTTTATGTATGGGAACAACATTGGCACTTTTCCAGTCATGAGGAAGTTCACCACACTCAAGATTTCTGAAACAGCACAACTAGATACGGGGCAACAGAACGAGCAAAATTTTTCAGAATGTAATTTGAAATGTTGTCGGGCCCCGGAGCAGATGTAAGTTTAACTTTCTGTAATAACAGCATGACTCCCTGTTCAGAAATTTCTATATCATCCATTCTTGTCAGGTTGCTTGAAGATTGGAAGGGAGCGTGTTTAGTTTTTTGACTGGAAAACACCGATTGGAAATAG